>NC_064813.1:52910850-53094943 GCF_023721935.1 Panthera uncia
AAATAAAATAAAATAAAATAAAATAAAATAAAATAAAATAAAATAAACCAAGGGGTTTAAAGGCTAGGAATAGGCTTGTGCACATTTGGAAATAAGAAGGCCTTCACAAATCACGCAGTACAAGACTGTGTGTTTCCTCAGCACAGATACTATTCCAATCATGACATGGAAAAACACTGAAAAGATTTCATAATAAAGCTTAAATATATTAGGCAATTATCATAATAGTGAAATAGCAACTTCATAATATGAAGTATGACACATCATTTCTATTTCCTTTAGTTTTCACAAGAAGTCTCTAAAAGGGACAGTCAGCCACAAGTTAAGGCTGACCGTGTTCACACCGTACAGCTTCCGAGTGGTAAAGCCACCATTTGACCCCAAACCAGACCTTCTGACCTAAGGGCCAGTGCACTTTAGATCCTGTGCTTCTTTTGAGAGCTGAGTCAAACTTTGCTCTCAGAGGCAACAGAACTGGGACTTCGTAGCTCTCCTTGGCTCCCATGTCACTGTCTTTTTTGTTTGCTTTGTTTTGTTTTTGTTTTTCCTGTTTTGTTTTGCTTTTTGGTTGTTTTTGGTTTGGTTTTCCATTTCTCTGTGCTTTGGAAGCTGTGTACGGAAGCACGAGAAAACATTCAGGTTCCTTTCGAGATGATGATTTACCCCATGTCACAAGTCTGCGGCAAGGGCCACAGTTTAGTCCGCATTAGAGCCCTGCTCATGTAACGGATGTTAGAGCACATGATGTTCCATTACACAGTGCGGTCGGAGGTTATGAATTGCAAAAGCAACATGAAATTCTAAACTTAAGTCTCCTCTGTACATCAGTCATGCTGTGCCATCATCATATTACTCTCGCACTTTATGAATGAAAACCTTTGTTGCTAAACCCTCCGATTCTGTCTCTTTTTTCCCCTCCCAAGTACTTTAGGAAAGTACACTCTCCTAAAGGCACTGTCATGCCTCAAAGCCATTGTTAACAGATGAAGACTGAAGCAATGCAAAAAATGCTGATAATATATTAATGAAAAGGGCTAGAATGTGGCACTCAATCCACACTCTGATTACAAGTGTGTGGAAACTGTGAATATATATGAACAGGATCTAAAAAGGAATTTAGAAACAAGGTAGCGGGATGGTTTGCGATTTCTTTCTTTCTTTCTTTCTTTCTTTCTTTCTTGGCTTATAAATTGTTTGGAAATGTTATTTGTACTTCAGTAAAAATGTGAACATGGAAATATTGCCCTGTGTTCCTTTTGTCTTCTGCCATCTGTTGTTCATCTATTTATTGTGTAACAAGTGTGTTTTCTGAGTCCCAAGATCAGTTGCCTCTCTGCTTCCCATTCTCCCCGTGGGAATTCATCCATCCCATCCCTTTGATTACTTTGCTTGTTTAAGAATATTAATGTTTATTATTTATTTTTGAGAGAGAGAGAGAGACAGGGTGCAAGCAGGGGAGGGGCAGAGAGAGGGAGACACAGACTCTGAAACAGGCTCCAGGCTCTGAGCTGTCAGCACGGAGCCTGACGCGGGGCTCGAACCCACGAACTGTGAGATCATGACCTGAGCTGAAGTCTGATGCTTAAATGACTGAGCCACCCAGGGCGTCCCCTTTGATTACTTCATAATTATGGGAATGGCCTTTGTCTCTAGCTCTTGAGATCTGTAACTGTGTAACCTAGACAGACTAACGGACAACACAACTCAACTGTCTCATAAGCACCTCAACTTCAAAGAACGTCTTTCCCCTCCCCACACCTGTTCCTTTTCTTCAGTTCCTCATGCTGGTGAACTATACCACCTTCCTCCCAACTGTTCACACCTGACACCATGTAGTCTTTCCTGCAGAGACAAAATGTCTTTTTAAAAATATCACCCCGATTTATCACTCATCCCTTTTCCCGTCATCACTATCATAACTGAGGCCACTCTCACCATCAACATTACAAAGGGTACAACCTCACCTTAATTCTCTGCGATGAAGCCAGGAAATCATTTGAAAACGGAAGCTCTGGGGCGCCTGGGTGGCTCAGTCAGTTAAGTGTGCAACTCTTGATTTTGGCTCAGGTCCTGATCTCACCATTCAGGAGACGGAGCCCTGCGTTGGGCTTTGTGCTGACAGCGTGGGACCTGCTTGGGATTCTCTCTCTCTGCCCCTCCTCTCCTCATGCTCCCTCTCTCTCAAATAAATATTAAAAAATAAAACTTTAAAAAATAAAAATAAAACAGAAGCTCTTCTTGCCACTCTTTCTTTTTACTTGAGTTTATTTATTTTGAGACAGACAGAGAGAGAGAGAGAGCACAAGTGGGGGAGGAACAGAGAGAGAGGGGGAATACTAAGCAGACTCTGAACTGTCAGTGCAGAGCCCAATGTGGGGGCTCGAAATCATGAACTGTGAGATCATGACCTGAGCCCAAATCAAGAGTCAGACACTTATCCAACTGAGCCACCCAGGCGCCCCTCTTTTTTCCTTTTTTAATGTTCATTTACTTATTTTGAGAGAGAGAGAATGAGTGCATGAGTAGGGAAAGGGCAGAGGGAGAGGAATAGAGACAATCTATTGTCCATCTCCTGGGGCCCATCTCCTGACTACGAGGTCATGACCTGAGCTGAAATCAAGAGTAGGACGCTCAACTGAGGGAGCCACTCAGGCGTCCCCCTGCTGCTCTTTTATGTAAATCCCTATAACAGTTCTCTGTTACTCTCAGTCTTGAGGTCAAACTGCTTATGCTTTACAAGGCCTTTCTGACCTGGCCTGAGACTTCTTTTCTCACCGTGTCACTTCTCGCTTCTTTTCCAACCATAATAACCATCGTGATGCCTACAGTCCTCCAAGAATACTCTGTCCTTTGCACAATATGCTTTGCAACCATTGCCTCCTCCACAACTGACACAAATTCCCCGTGACTAATCCTCCTGTCAGTCCTTCAGGACTTTCCAGCTACCCGAGGCCGACTTGGATGCCCCTAAGGTGATCCCCAGGACCCTGGATCCATCCTTACTTATCACCACCACACTCTATTAAAATTGCTTCCTCAGGGGTCTACATTTCCTCACTGGGCGTCAGACTCCCTGAGGGTTGGGACTGTGTCTTACTCATCATCGTGCATCCATAGCATCGTGCATCATAGCATCCATAGCAGTTGTTCATATGATTTATTGTAGCATAAATACATGGAAACTGGCTAAACTCGACTAAGAGTCAGGTCCTATTCAAATGTCTTAGCACAGATAATATTTATATATAGTTTTATTATATAGACTTAGGGATAGATAATATAGAACTCCCTTCAAATATGTGGGTAGCAAGGGATTCTACAGCATCCAGCACATAAAGGGACACTTCATGACTTCCAAAAAATATTACACGAAGGAGGCAAATTCTCCAAATCCTGCTAAAGTTAAAGGAGAAAGTGGTGGGGGTCATGGTAGCCACTGAAGGATGAGCGGCACTTCTAGGATTATGACCAGGTGGGCAATGAATCACCGGTGTTCACAACAGCTGGGCAGAGCACGTTCTACAGAGACAAATGCAGAGCTAAGAGGTTCCAAGATAAAAGAGGACACTTCTGGGCATTTTTAACTGTAGGTTTCTCTCCACACGCAGGCATCTCTGAACCTCTTGAAGTACATCTATCATTGTTTTGGATTTATCCTCCTCTCTTCCTAGCCAGGTACTACTGGCATGATCTACGGCGAGGGGCATAATTCACCAGTGTAGCTGGCCCATACAGACTGTAATCAGCAGTGACGTATTTTGTGACAGTTCTGTATAAAAGATGACTAACATAAATAAAATGCATTGTATATTATGGGGTAATAGAATATCAAGCACCGCAGATATACTCCCCTCGCAGAGAGGATCCAAGATTTAAGTCTGTGAGAGACGGCATGTCTGATGCACGGCTCAGAGTCGGCCTGGCAGCTCATCCCGCTGCCCAGTGGTGCTCCCCACAGCCTGGTTATCAGCCAGCTCAACACGAAGACCTTCTCGCCAAGAGCTAATGAGGACTTTAAACAAATATGACCTCAAATCAAGCATCCGGTGTTATTTTATTCTACTTGTTTGTCACGAAGGCTTTTCTTTTTCATATGTCACAGACCACTGAAAACAAACGATACGAATCGGCAAGGTGCTGGGCACCTGGGTGGCTCCGTCGGTTGGGCGTCTGACTCTCGATTTTGGCTCAGGTCGTGATCTCACAGTTCGTGGATTCCAGCCCCTCATCGGGATCTGCACTAACAGTGTGGGCACTGCTTGGGAGTCTCTCTCTCTCTCTTTCTCCCTCTCTCTCTGCCCTGCCCCTACTTGCATGCGCTCGCACATGTACTCTCGGTCAAAATAATAAACTTAAATAAACAAACTTAAAAAAAAAAAGAATCAACAAGGTGCTGTGTAAAGGACAACGTTGGAGTCCAATCTGAGCCAGAATTCTGACTCCAATGCTGAATAATTACATTATTATTGGATAATCAAGAAGACTTGGTTTCTTCGTCTTTAAAATGGGGGTCGTATCAGGGGTGCCTGGGTGGCTCAGTCGGTTAAGCTCAGGTTTGGCTTTGGCTCTACTTTGACTCAGGTCATGATCTCACAGTTCGTGGGTTTGAGCCCCGTGTCGGGCTCTGTGCTGGCAGCTCAGAGCCTGGAGCCTGTGTGTCTCTCTCTCTCTCTGCCCCTCCCCAACTCATGCTCTGAAATAAAAAATAAAGCATTAAAAAAAATTTAAAAATAAATAAGAAGATTATATATATATGTGTATGTGTGTGTGTGTGTGTGTGTGTGTGTATATATATATATATATATATATATATAAAATCTTACTTTTTACACCATTAACAGATTTAAAATTATCTTAATACATCTTTCTAACAACCTAGTCACAAATATTAAATATAATCACAAGTAGCTTTGAGACCAAAAAAGGGGAGACAAGATTAATTTGGGCAGAAGTTTGAAGAACATAATAGAAGGTTAGGGTACAGTATTTTGGAAATGACCTTGGCCAATTGGTTTATCTCTCTGAGACTCAGTACTTCACCTGCACAGAGGGCATAATAAGTCACCCCTGGTTAATGTAAAGGATCAAACGAGACATCATTTGTAAAGGGATTATATGCATAGAATTATGTTAGTTTCTTCTGCCTCATCATCTTCTACATAAACTCATTGGGGAATTTCCCAAGAATATGAGTCTTTAAAAAAAGGCACATCATGCTCCCATAGCTCAGATCTATAGCGGAAAAAAAAAAAGCATCAAGAGGACGAGTGCAGAGAAATTGAGGCTCCTGTGCCATAGCCGGTGATTAAACCTTAATGCAACTTGACAGTTTTAATTTTTACGTAAATACCACCAGGCCCTATCATTCACATTATGGATTTCAAGCTTAACAAATGTAATTTAAAAACAACAAAGCTGCTTTTAAAGGAGTACTGTCAAAGCGCTGACATTTTCAAAATTGAAAATGCTCTGTGTATAAGATTTGAAATGGAAAACCCACCAATTTTTCTTTTTACCTGACAGAAGTTATCAGGATGGACCCTGGGAATGCCTGGACATTTGTTAAGTTGAGTTATTGATAGGTTAGAACAATTTCTCATGGAATCATATATATTTAGAAATAGAGTAAGAGCTAGTAATTGCTGAAATTTGCTAAATACTTACTGAGACAGGCACTGTGCATAGATTGTCTCTTTAATTGAGACAGAAACTCTATGGGTCTATTCCCATCGACACCTTCCTTTTAGCAAAGAGAAAACGAGAGCAAGGAGTGTTGGGGGCTCGGTGCCACTGGTTCCAAGTCTCCTCTAATATATATTATCTGCATAATATAATAAACCATACAGTGGGAGTGAAGTTTACAGGGGTCCCAAGAGAAGAGATTCCAAAGTTCCACAGCTAGGCAGTGATAAGAAGATGACTGGAACTCAGTTCCTAGAGCCATGTTCTTTCTCATCTACCTTATGCCCTTTCTGGATTGTGGCTCCAGCATAAGACATTAGCGTGTATGCAGCAAAACAAAGCTATATATGTGCAAGATACAGAACTAAGTATCGTGACTCTATTGCAACTCACTGATCTGTCAACAACATATGTGGTGGGTCCCATATCTTTCTACTTCAGCACTAAACTCAACTAGTAAATACCAAATAAATCATTTTGTGATGCGTCTAAAACCAGTAGCTATGCAACGTTTTAAAAAAGGTTTATTTATTTTAAGAGAGAGAGAGAGAAAGGGAGGGAGGGAGGGAGGGAAGGAATCCCAAGAGGGCTCTGCCATGCTGGCAGTTCAGAGCCTGATGCTGGGCTCAGTCCCATGAACCATGAGATCATGACCTGAGCCCAAATCAGGAGTCAGATGCTTAACCAACTGAGCCACCTAGGCACCCCTAACTATGCAATTTTTAAACCAAATTAAAAACAATAAACAATATCACTATCTTATCCAAAGCAAATAAGAAATATGCCTAGCTTGTGGGTAATAAATCTACAGACGAGGATAGCACATTACTATTTTCATTTCTCCACTATTTGCATAACACAGTAATTCTTTCATTCAGCAAACATTTACTGAGCACCTCCTATGTGACTGACACTGCTCAGCACTAGAAATAGATCTCTTCCCTCCATCTTTGCTGGAGGGGAATATCAGAGAGAAATCAAGGTGAATTTTTTTAGTCCTTTTTTGTAAGGGCAGTAGTGAAAATAGTAGAAAATAGAGGCTATTTTTGCCAGCTTCCTTAAATAGCCCTCAAATTTGCCTTACCTCTCAATATCCAATAATGGATTTTACCTTGTGAACATATGTAGAAGAGGTCCATCAACAAAGTCAGCCAACATTTATTTAATATCTTCTGCTTTCCAGACGCTAAACCAAACACATTGTCACAGTTCCAAAGAGCTTATATTTTAGTAAATTAATCAAAGCCAACAAAAAGTAGCCAGCCAACATACATACCGGCCCTGGTGCCCTAATGCCGGAAGACCACCTTTCTACGTACAAATATCTCTCTCTTCACTTCCGTCTTCTGGTTTGGTTGACTCGTAAAGCCAGGAATATAATCAGGTTAAGACAGAAATCACAGAAGAGTGGCAAGCCTAACCCTCCAGCTCATTTCCAGACAATTCCTGGGAATCGTTAATGTGCAAAGTAAGAGCCAGATTGGCCAGATTCATATTTATGTCCTGCACAGTAGTATACAGACATTCCGTGTGCAAATGCTGGTGATTTCAAGGTGACAAGCCTCTGATTGAAAAGTCTAGAGGTCGATAAGTCTCATTTGGGGTCACCTGGCCTTGCTGTCACCTCAGCTGACAAAGAGGAAATTTTTAGAAAATAAACCCTAATAAGCTTTAAACAGCTAGGCCTCCACTTTCAAAATAATTATGAGATGCCATTTCTTCCAGCATAAAAAAAGAAACTGATTTCACATTTCTTTCTGTTATTTGCAAATCTTGTGTGAGTAAATAGGGACACACTGACTACAAAGACCTCAGTTTTCAAGCAAAACACAACAGCACTTAAATATAATGGGGCTGGTAGATGCCCTTTAAATACACTCCCCCCCACCTTTTTTTTTTTTTTTTTTTTTTTTTGGTCCGAGAGACAGATTTGCAATTGTTATGGAATGACTGAGGAAGTCACCCATAGCAGCACCACTTGTGAGTAATGGCACGATTGCTTCCTTCTTGGGGTGTTAAGTATTTTCTGTCTCTGTCTTTCCCTGTATATATTAATATCTAATTTTCATGTTGGTTATCAAAATGCAAGCAAACATTTTCTGCTATTGCTCGGGAAGACCGAGGAGATTTTAGAAACTCGAGAGCAATTCAAGCCTCAATCATGTTCTAACTTATTGATTTATGTGAATCAATATGCATTTTTGCCAACTATCTTTTAGGTTTCTTTCTTTTTTTTTTTTTTTTTAAGTTAGCACTTGGTAGCAGAATTAGGTCATTTTCATGAGAAAGAGTTCTAATTAACTAGTTCTTTATTTAAAAGAATACAAGTTCTCCTCTCAAGATCCTATAACATTTTGTCAATAGTTCAGAACAGGGCTAATGATCATCATTAATGAAAGCCCAGAGTGAGTGTGAGATCTTTATTTTATTCCTTTTACCAAAGCATGAGATCCTAGACAAATACAGCTTCACAGTGACCATTTTCTACCTCACAAATAAATAAAACAAGCATGCCAGAGAAGGTGACAGAACATGTGTGGTTGAAAATAAAAAATATCCCTTGCCAGTTTTAACAGGTATTCAATCTTTTGAACCTATGAGAAATTTGGGGGAATATTTTCTCCCTCTTCTGTTTCTCTTTCTCTTCAAAAAAAAAAATTCTACTCAGATGTCCCATGTTCATCATAAATAGTCTTGTGTGTAGAGATCAGAGAGATGGAATAGGAGGAAAAGAACTCCAACCTTGCATTTCTCTTAAGAATAGAGGGTATATTAGAATTTCACGGGGGGCTCAAGTTTCCGGGAGTTGGGGGATGGGCTTGTGCAGTTTGAAAATGCTTTTCAGGTGATTCTGATCTATCTTCTGGCTGAGAACTTTGAATTTATTTCCTTGGTTTGCCTGATCGTGTGTCTCAATTACATTATGAATGGCTCCAATCTCTACTCCCTTAGAACAATACATTTGCTAGGAGAGACCCTCTGCATAGTGACTATGTCTGAGGAATGGGACTAATTATGACTACTGTGTGTGTGTGTGTGTAGAAAGATAAATGTTTGTACACATTTACTAATATAATATATATTATATATTATATATAATATATATAATATATATTGTGCACATATACTAATATTAATGTACTCAACAATAGTATAATCTGCCTTACAACAGCTAGCTTCTTCAGAAATTATCTTTTATAGGCACAACGTTTTCATCATTCTTTAATGAAAATTAAAAATTAACTTATTTTATCTCCTAGAAAATCTCATCTCCTGATCCTCCCTTTGGTTTCTGTTGTGCATCTATAAATGCATCTCCTTGCACGAGAAGACTAGTCTCTTATGCATTCATAGTTTCCCAACCGGAGTTCATCTACTCCCTCCTCAATTTCTCACAGGTTCCTACTGGCATTCAAATCCTCCTGTGTCCCTTTCCACTGCCTGGATAATACTGTGATGACATCTAGGTGACAAAATCGTATTCCAAAGGACCTCCCAGGACTCTGTTCCCATAGGACCCTTGCCTGAGTTTTGTCCGAACCCCGCTGATGTTTTCTGGTTCACAGTCAGTCCAAAAAATTTCCCACTATGGGTTTATAAAATCTCTTGCATCTTCTCTCAAAGAATGAGAACAAAAAAATATTTGGTTTTAAAATTCAAAATCACATTATATTGCATTCTTCTGTAATAATGGATGTTTCCACCATACTTTGGGGTACCATTTACTTGGTTTGCACCAGGCCTTTTGCTCTGGTTTCTTGATCTCTTAGTTAATGCAGTTCCTGAGCTAATGACAATTTCATTAGATTAAGCAAGACCATTAAAAGCAGTATTTGTCCATTGATTATGCTACCGAAAAGTTCCTGTCACCCCATCAAACTCCTCTGAGAGCTTCTTTCTCATAATTTGCATCTTTTTTTTCTCTCTCTCCAATGTTTGGTGTTTTCTCAATGATTTAACACCATTGCTCACTTTCCATTCCTCTCCTAATTTGTTTAAAACACGATGTTAGAGTTGATTGTAGTCAAGATTTTTCTCTTTTTAGCTAAGAAAAACTTTTGCTTGAGATTAAAAATAAGCTCCTTGCAGAGGCCTTCATTCTGTTCCACAGTAGCTGTATATCTAAGTTGTACCTCAGGAGTCATAATAAAAGAAATTCTTACATACTTTATTTCTATGAACACAGGAACACACAAACACCTATCTTAGAATTTATGCCACAAAAATATGTTAGGCACTAGATTCAAATTCTGAGGTTCAGTAGAGAAGAAAGTTCATAAAACATTACCATGATTCCAGATGATATGTAAACAAAGTTGTCCTAATGAATTTCTCTGTGGTTTCATTTCCTTATCTTCAATATAGTTAAGAAATTATAAAACAGACGATTACATCAATGCATCACGGAGTGCACTCCATTTCTAAAAGATGACTATTTGGGCCCATTTCCTTCCTTCCTTCCTCTTCCCTGTCACTCCAGGCCCCCAACAAAAAGCTTACCAGTTGGTTAGTCAGTGTGTTATTAGTTCATGGAAAAGCTAGTATTATTTAACAATAAAAATAAAAATCGCATTCAAGCGAGCACTGAATTATTCATGCGCACTGATTTTACATAATTCGGCCATCCCTCTTTTTATTGCTATTTCAGTTTCTATCACTAAACAATTCTCCACTAGGTCCACCTTGGGTTCCTGTGAACAAGGAGATAACACTTGCAAAGTGCTCCCTCGGAGATGATGTTCTGAGCTGATGTCCAAACATTTGCAGCCAAAGCCTAAACTACGAAAAACAGCAAGGAATACCCTCAGTGCCCGGAATGAAAAGTCAAGTATTAACAATACTTTTTTAAAAAGAAATCAAATTTCTTTAGAATTTAAAAATCTGTAATGACACAAAAGCTAGCAAAATTGAACCATCACAGGAATAGACTTTTAAGACTTACATTGTCACTCTATATTTTCATTATAAGCACACAGACCCAAGACATCATTTAAAACACAATTAAGGCGCTTAAAGTGGTTTTGACATTAAAAGTTACTAATAGGCAATGTTAGTCTCTCTGCTCAGTAAGTAACAAGAGGAACAACTGAGTGTTGAGAAGGTAAGGCGTAAGAATAAGAATGCAGTATGCACAGATCAGCAAAATGTCACCAGCTGGCGAGGTAAGCCATTATGGTGGCCAATATTCTAGACATCACAGTGTCAGGGCACAGTTGTGCAGGCCTGTATCTCAGGCAGCCGGCCCTCTGAACTTGGTTGGAATTTTGCTCATAGTTGTGGTGGGGGGGAACCTAGTTTCAGGGGCAATACCAAGTCAGAGCTGACGCAAGCAAGAGAAAGCAAAGAATTCGAGGCACTGGAAACCAAACAACTAAAAATGGCTATGAGAACGGCCTTCTCCAGCCAGAGGAGGGTCTCCTTTTTTGAAACACTGTTTATTGTTTTGCTTCTTTCCAAGATATGGCTTTAACAAGTCATTAATTGACTGGAAGTGTAAACTAAACCTTTGTGGTGACATTCAAATGTTCAGTGTTAAGTGTGGGAAAGGAAAAAAAAAAAACACAGATGGAAAATACTGTAATGAACTGACATGTTCTATTTAAAAACTGTTTGTCAGCCGTAGTTAAGTCGACACTGTCAGCATGGCAACAAATCATAACATTTTGCGTGTTTTGCTGCATGCTTGAAGCAGTGATAGCACATGGCCCGCCTAGATCATAGTGGTGGGAGTTTAGGAATGGTACAATCAATGGAATGGAACAGAACATGTCTGATCTGCTACTCCCTTAAGGTCAGCCACTGGGGAAGTGCACAATGTCTGGTGTGCTATGTCTTTGTGTCTATAGAAGAAAACTGCTGTCCAGAGTTTCAAAAATGGGATGTGAGTGGCCCAGGAGGACAAGGGGATTCCCTCCTCTACAGGGTTTAATTGTTGCAATTCAGGCAGAGGTTCTGCATTTCCCAGTCTAGCAGCTGGTAGGTCACATGACTAAGCTCTTGCCAATGAGATCTGAGCAAAAGTGCAACTTCTACCTCACGCGAGACAAAACATCTGCACCTGGATTTTGCTCTTTTCAGCTTTCCTTGGCTGGAAGGACCAAGGTCAGCACCACCCTGGAGGCCATGTGTGGAAGGTGGCTGCCTGAGCCTCCTCAACACTTCTGAGGGGCAGAGCCACCTGTCAAACTAGAGCCTTCCCTTGAGTCTTTCCCATGAGACAGAAATAAACACTTGTATTCTTTGTTCTGCACTATTTTGGAGAATGTTTATTACAGAAGTCTATTACCCCAGAAGCGCCTGGGTGGCTCGGTCAGTTAAGCATCCAACTCTTGATCTGGGCTCAGGTCATGATCTCATGGGTTGTGGGTTTAAGCCGCATGTCGGGCTCTGTGCTGACAGCGTGAAGCTTACTTGGGATTCTCCCTCTCTCTCTCTCCCTCTCTCTCTCTCTGCTCCTCTTCCCCTCGTGCCCTTTCTCCCTCAAAATAAATAAACTTTAAAAAAAAAAAGGAGTCTATTACCCCAAACTCATTCAAGTCTTGACTCTAACGTTTGGTATTATGATGCTTTGGGAAAGTCACTCAAGCTCTTTTGAGCCTGTTCCCCATCTGTAAAATGGACACAATCCTATTTGTCTTGTTTTACCTAATGGCATATGGACATAAGTCATTCTGTAAAATGCTGTTAAACAAACATAAAATATAAACTATTACAGGGGTTCAAAGGAAAGATCAATTCCTTCTAGCTGGAGTGATCAGAAAAGATTAAAGAGAAGAACTTGAGATGAATCTTAGTAACGTTTTGCTAGGATTTTAACTTGCAAAGATATACAAGTTATATACACAAGATATATATATACAAGAATGGAAAAAAAGACATACAAGTTATGTATACAAAATATACATACACATACACACACACACACACATATATATATATATATATATATATAGAGAGAGAGAGAGAGAGAGAGAGAGAGAGAGAGACAGAGAGAGAGAGACAGAGAGAGGGAGGGATAGGTGGAAAAAAAGCCTGGTGCAAAATTAAAAGTAGATAGTGTGTCTTTCAGAGGATAGTAGAAGATACCTTGACTATATAACAGAGAAATCTAATAGAAGGATAATGAAAAATAAGGCTGGGAGATAATTTGAGGGCCAGATTATAGAGGGTAAGAAAGATGAACACTAGGATAATGAATTATGATTGAACTTAGGTAGTGGGTGTAACTGTGTCCTCCTTAGCCATAGTTGGCTGAGAACAGTTATTTGCCAGAGACACGGCTCTACAGTGACACACTGTTTGGACCTGGGACAGCCATTTTGTGATCTTAATGGAAAGGCCAAGAGAATCAGAGAGATGCCAATCCAGAATCTCAACACTGCGGAGCAGGTGAACAAACCTGGAAGTACCTATCTCTAAACTTCCTGTGATATGGGATAATTAAATGCTTATTCTTAAACCAACACTGATTGGCATTTCTGCTACTTACAGCTGAAAGCATTCTTAAAGAGTAAGTGACATAAATGGCCAACTTAGTATCACAGAGAACAACATACTTGGGAAATAATTTGATCTCTGCAGAGGTTACTTACAAAACCATCACTTGAATTACTCAGACATATGCCCTTTGTGATCAATACATTGGAGCCATAGACCCTGAGAAAAACATTCTAAGATGTATTTATAATCTAGAAATTAACTTTTTAAGAAACGTTTTTGTTATCGATAATCTGCACTTACTTTGCAAGCAAATCACGTTTATGATACTACTGCTAGATAAAAATTACACATATTCAAAAGAAAGTCAGCCATAGAAGGTTTTGATTCAACTTTAGAGTTAGAAAAACACTGATAAATCAACTAGATGTTCTGTCTAGCTTTACAGAGGAGGGAATCCATGCCTAGGTATTCTATTATATGCCTTGCTAAAAGCCATGACCTAGAACGCACTTGCTTTCCCCCACCCACCCAATCACAATTAGTCCCACTGCTGTCAACTAGATTATCTTTTTTGTTCCCAGTATAAGAAACACATGAAAATTTAATTTTAAAGCTCAAAGAGGGAAGGTCAAGTTTTTCTGGCATTACCTATAAACAGTTCATCTTACCAGTAGCATATGTATCTAAATATCAAATTTAAAGTGGAATATTTTAGGGGCACCTGGGTGGCTCAGTCGATTAAGTGTCCAACTTGGGCTCAGGTCCGATCTCGCCATTTGTGAGTTCAAGCCCCACATCGGGCTCTGTGCTAACAGCTCAGAGCCTGAAGCCCGCTTCAGATTCTGTGTCTTCCTCTGTCTCTGACCCTCCCCCACTTGCACTCTGTGTCGCTCTCTCTCTCTCAAAAATAAATAAACATTAAAAAAAAAGGAAATTTAAAGTGGAATATTTTAATAAGATTTAGACCAATAGGACCTACGTAAAGCATATACACAAGTACAAGAAGCATGTTGTTGTCAATATTATTCATTATCTCTGTGACATCCATGCATGATTTGCTAAATACCTAATTTCCTATCATGTCCTATATCTATCATGTCCTATCATGTCCTATATCTAGCCTTTTCCCTAGATGTAGTTCTAAATTAAGCAAGGATTGGAAGTGAGTCTGAACATAAGTATACTACTAGAAAGTAATACCGATGTAATTTCTTCTTCTCCCTCTAGCTATTACTCTGTATATACTCCCAAGGTTTTTGCCAGGTTAAAGCAGGGAAAGGCCAGGGGTAGGGTGGGGTGGGGGGGCGGGGGGATTGCTTTTGATATTTATAGCCCTCAACCATGCCTCAAAAACAAATATACAGGAGAAAGGGGAGGTAAAAATTGGATCTGCTTAGGCATCCCTTACATATTTGAAGTCAAGTTGGAATGGGGACATGAGTAGAGTACTCTAGTGTATTTTCTCAGATCAAATAAATGCTATTTAGTAGACTTCTTTATGTAAAATAATTCAGTCATTAAGAAAAGGACTATGCAGCAGAAAATGATGCTTCAGTCCAAATCAGAAGTAATTTTGTAAATGCACTGATGAATTTTTTTTCTTAGATATTCTTACGGCATACACTGCATCATTTTGTTAAATATAGTGGAACACAAAGAAAAACTCAGCTGTGGTTGATTTTGATTCCACACCATAAGAGGCATAGTGGGGGCTCAATCAAATACAGTCTGTCCATTTAAAAAAAAAATAATGTTTATTTATTCTTGAGAGAGAGAGAGAGAGAGAGAGAGAGAGAGAGAGAGAAACAGAGCATGAGTGGGGGAGGGCCAGAGTGAGAGAGGGACGCAGAATCTGAAGCAGGCTCCAGGCTCTGAGCTGTCGGCACAGAGTGTGACGAGGGGCTCGAACTCATGAGCCGTAAGATCATGACCTGAGCTGAAGCTGGACACTTAACACCCTGAGCCAGCCAGGCACCCCCAGTCTGTCCCATTTTAAATGCTGCTCCCATTTCAGTGTTCATAAAGCACCACGATCCTTTGGTGAAAGAAAATCACTCCTCATCTGCTGCTGAAATATGATCAGTAATCTCCAAGCCCTTTCTTTGCAAAATCAGAATCATGTCTGACACTTAGAATTCAGAATTTCTATACAACAGATTTCCTAGACAGATCCTAGAGGCTACTGTCCCTTTGGGCTGGCCCATATCTACCTTCCATGTCCACCACCTCACCTCTAAATTGTATTGCCCCTTTCTTCCCAGGGTGCTGGCTAACATCGTTAGATATTTTTGATCATGCCTCTTCACTGCTAATCTTGGAAACTGAGCAGGTCAGTATTTGGATGGCAGACTGAGATGGTAAGCCTCCAAGAAGTTCCCCAATGAATTCCCTCACTTATATTCATACCTGTGCCTAGGACCCTCCCATACTGTACCAGGACTGGTCTGTGTGACCAACAGAATACAGCAGAAGTGCTGGTACGTCACTGCAGAGATTAGATTATAATGAACAATGCAGCTTCTGTTTTGTTCTCTTTCTCTCTCTCTCTGATCATGAGTTTGGGGGAAATCAAGCTGTCATGTTGTGAACAGCCATATGAAGAGGCCCATGTGGTAAGACACCAAGACCCGCCAGCCGGCAGCCATGTGAGTGAACCTGGAAGCAAACCCTCTTGCCCTGTCATGCCTTCAGATGACCTTCCTCCTGGCCAAGACCTTGAGTGCAGCCTCAGGAAAGATGTTGAACCAGAACTAGCCAACCAAGCTGCTCCCATGCTCCTGACTCTCAGAAACTTTGTGAAAGAATAGATAATTTGCTGTTTTCAGCCACTGTTTTCAGGTAATCTGTTATGCAGCATAATACATACTAACAGGTACTACAGAGTTTTCGTTTTTGTTTTATTTTGTTTTCTTCTAGTCTTTAAGTGACTTGAGGGTAGGGGCCGTATCTTATTCATCTTTAGGTTCAGCGGAGTGACTAAGGACACAGCAGATCCAATAACGGTTTTCTGAATGACGATCATCCCCTTCCTGTTTTTATCATTAAAGTAAATTCAATGACAATTACACATCCAGACTTCTGACTTAACTAAATAATTTTTTTTTTAAATAATGTGGTTTAAACCAGAGGATATAGAAGAGAAAAAAAATTCTGAAATGAGATCACCTTTCAAAAGCTCCAATTTTTTTAATGCTCCCGCCATTAAGAGTTCAATATAAATTTACAATGAGGCTCAGTGAGCAATTTAGGAAGCCTTGGCCTCCTGCCTTATAAGCATTCATGATTACAAACTAAAACTTGGCCTCTCCAGCTAAGCCATGACAGCATGATGGGAAAGAGTAAAGGCTGACGTAAGTTAAAAGAAATAAACTCCTGTGGGTCTTGGGTTTTAGGGAACAGTAGACTTATACTCAAAATGATCTAGGGAGAACATTCCTAAAGGTGACTATCCTTTGCTAACTTAGTGGCTTGGGGTGCATCAGGGATCAAACTTCCCTGCTTCTGTAGGAAGCAACTATATTCTTCAGCAGTAGACATCTGTTCTGAAAGATACTTGATGGTACATACAGCCCTCCAGGTCCACCAACCCCCATATTCTAATACATTCTTATTGGGAAATCATAGGTTACAAAAATGGGATAAAATAATCCCATCACCGTGTCGAGAAATGAAGATGCATCCATTTGGAAATCTCTTAGGAGATGTGTTTGTTTGAGCTGACATTTACTAACAGAGCAACATTTCTTTTTTCTTTTTTTTCCCCACTGACTAAGCCCCTTTCCTAGACAGTAACCTCCTCTGAGAGAGAGTTATTGTAGGTATTACTCCAGAGGGTAGAGAGAAGGGTTCACTGAGTAGAAAGAAGAAAAGCAAGGTTCTGCTCAGCACACTTGGAAGTTTTACCAAAGGAAAGTTCAAGCTGCATGAATGAAAAGGACAGCATTTCACTGAGGAATAATTTTGTTGGATTGAGTGAGTTAGATCTTAAGGGACCAGAAATCTGGGTAATCTCTAGCCTTCTTCTTCCAGGAAAGAAAAGATTCGAGAAAAGCCAGCTTCCTTCCCTCCACTCTCAACTAGCTGACAAGTAAATACAGCTCAAGGAGCCAAAGTGAGGATCTTTTATTTTTGTCATAAAAAAACACTAAAATATTAAGAGAGAAAAAATGAATAGGGTGGTACAAAAAAGGGCCTCAGGTTTGGTGAACTTCCATTCCACAAAACAAGCTTTGATTCTTGGATCACTTGACAAAGCCTGCTTACTTCTCAAAAATGTGAGGACTGCCCTGAAAGAGAAGGTGATATACCCTAAGGACTAAACCATAAACCAACAGACTCCTTAGAAAAAAAATTGGCAGCTCTGTTCTTTAATTACATTCTGCTTTTTCATTAAAACAAATCCTCAGACTACGTAATACATAAAGTTTAAACACATATTTTAAAAGCAAGAACACACATATATGAGAAAATAATGCTGACTTTAAATGTTGACTTCTATAATTTTGTGGGTTTTTTTCAAGTTTATTTATTTATTTTGAGAGAGAGAGCATACATAAGAGTGGCGGGGTGGGAGCAGAGAGAGGGAGAGAGAGAATCCCAAGCAGGTTCTGAGCTGTCAGCTTGGAGTCTGACATAAGGTTCAAATTCATGAACCATGAGATCACGACCTGAGCCAAAACCAAGAATCGAACGCTTAACTCATGGAGCCACCCAGGCACCTGTGAAATTTTGATTATAAAAACACAAAGACTTTTCTATCACCTTCATATCATAAATTATCAGTAAAACACTAAGGAGAAACAGAAAGATATTCTCTATTTTTTTCCCATAGTCTCCATTTTTGATGAAAATACGAGACATACCTAATTTTGAACCATGGTACAAGAAGTTGAAAAGCAGGGCTCCTGAGTGGCTCAGTTGGTTAAGTGTCTGACTTTAGCTCAGGTCATGATTTCACTGTTCGTGAGTTTTAGCCCTTTGGATTCTGGGTCTCCTTCTCTCTGCCCCTCCCCTGCTTGTGCACTCTCTCTCTCTCTCAAAAATAAATAAACATTTTTTAAAAAAATTTAATAAAATAAGAAAAAGAGTTGAAAAGCAGAGTATAGAGCAATATTTGCTCAATAGATATGCAGGAAGTGAATTGTAAACACCAGCAATGTAGGAAATCAACAGGGAGGAGGACTCTTCACCCTGAAGCTCAGGAATGAAGGCCTTTGGGTATCAGGTGTTGGCTTAAGGCAGGGGTGAAGCATGTGGCTAAAATCAGGCAGGACTGAAAGTCTGTCTCTACAAAGCATATGATTCACTCTTCCTCCTCACTTTGTCTTTGGAGAAACCAAGCTAGAGAAATTCTAAGGACCGTAACACCAGGAGCATAGGGTGTGGGGGAAGAAGGGTTGGGGCTCAAAATGAGGGCATTGTAGGAAAGCCTCCATTCCCTCCTCTTCTTCCGCACTGGACTCCCAGAATGCCTTAGGCAATTGTATATCCCCAAGGCAAGACCAGAGGATTCTGTTAATGAGACATGGAAGATTCTAGAAAAAAGACAAACACCAGTATTTTGGGATTCTCTCAAGTGAAAAAAAAAAAAACTGGCTCACAAAATCACCCTAAAGCCACCCCATCCACAACCCTAACCATGCATCTATCACCTTTTTAATACCTCACTCTTGTATATGAATAAAACAAGCATTTGAGCAATTTCTTCTCCTATGTTACAGATAAATACACATCTTTCTAAATCTTGAAAAATCCTCCCTGGCCTCTATTGTCTCTTCTAGCTCCAATCGAATCCCCCTTCCTTCTTTTCTCTGCCAAACTTTCTGTGGTGCCCCCCCCCCCCGACCCTGTCTTCCTCAGCTCCTGGCGTGGTCTTGACCATGAGGTTTGATTTCACCATCAGTTCCTTCTGCCCCCACCCCACACTTCCTAATGCTCAGAGCCAGTGACTTCTTGGATGATCTTCCTGCTGTTTTAACACTACTGACTCTTTCCCAGTCACCCAACCTCAAAACCTCAGCATGAGTTTTAAAAATAAACCTTTTATTTTAGAATAGTTTTAAATTTACAGAGAAGTTGTGACGATAGTAAGAGAGTCTCCATCCATATATCTACCACCCAGTGTTTCCTACTGGTAACATCTTACATTAGTGGATTGCATTTGTCACAACTAATGAACCCATATTGACACATTATTATTATTTTTTAAACTTTATTTTTGTTTTAGAAAGACAGAGAGAGAACTGTCAGAGAAGAACCTGTTGCAGGGCTCCATCTCAGAACTGTGAGATCATGACCTGAGCTGAAATCAAGTGTCAGCTGACTCCTGACTGAGCCACCAGGCACCCTGACACATTATTATTAACAAAAGCCCATACTTATTCATGTTTCCTTAATTTTTACCTATTTCTCTATTTTTGTCCCAGGATCCCATCCAGGATATCACATTACATTTAGCTCTTGTCTTTTTAGGTTGCTCTTGATTATAACAGTTCCTGAGACTTTCCTAGTTTTTGATGACCTTGACAGTTTTGAGGAGTGCTGGCCAAGATCTGTTTGCTGTTTCTCTCATGATTAGACTGGGGTTATGGGTTTGGGGGTGAAAGACCATAGAGGTGAGGTGTTGTTTTCATCACATCATATCAAAGGTACATACTATGAACATGGCTTATCACTGTTGATAACCTGACCTTGATCCACCTGGCGGAGATCCACTGTGAAGTTACTCTTTCCCACCCCTCTTTCCACACTGTACTTTTGACAAAGAAGTCACTTATGCAGAGCCCACACTTTAGAGGTGAGGAGCTGTGGTCCTTCTCTTTCAGGCAGAGGAACCATAGAGATTACTTGGAATTCTTCTCAGTATCAGTCTTGACTTTTCTTTTGTCCTCACTCCAATTTTATTCATTTTCCCAATCAGTGGGCAGTACAGTGGGGGTTCAAATCAGATACTGAAACTCCAAGCCCTGACCCTTTAGAGTCAAGAATGAATTATTCGTAGCACCTGAGGGCTTTCTTCCTCCTCTCTTTCCTTCCTTCAACAAATGCTGGTTGTCAGCTATGCACTTGGCACCATACAGGGGACCCCGCCTTATCCTTGGTTTGGTTTCCTGCAGTTTCAGTTACCCATGGTCAACGGCAGTCTGGAGGGAGATGATCCTCATTCTGATGTACTGTCAACAGTAACCTAACACCATTCACAACGTCTACGTCATCACCTCATTCATCTCATCAGGTAGGCATTTTATCATTTCACGTCATCACCAGAAGAAGGGTGAGTGCAGTACAATAAGATATTTTGAAAGAGAGACAGAGAGAGACCACATTCATATGACTTTTATTACAGTTATTATTACAGTTGTTCTATTTCATTATTAGTTATTGTTATTAACTTCTTATGGTGCCTAATTTATAAATTAAACTTTACCATAGGTATGTCTGTGTAAGAAAAAACAGTATTTATAGAGTTTGGAACTATCTGTAGCTTCAGGAACCCACCGGGGGTCTTGGAACATACCATATTCTCCATGAATAGGGGGAAACTACTGTATTCGTTCTAGGAACACAAAGGTAAGTCAAATGGTTACAGTCCCTGAGGACTGAAAGATTTGTAATAGTGACTTACAGCTTAGCTAGGGAGTCAGAGAAGGTTGCCCTGAGGTGGCGACTTCTGAGTTAGGATCTCAGTGGTGGGTAGAAGTAAGTCCAGGACGAATGGACACAAGATATGGCACCTGCAAAGGTTCTAACATGTGAGTGGAGGGGGAGTGCTACAGTACCACAGGCAGGGGAGTGAGCATGAAAGAGGCCTCTGGAACCCCAGGAAAGCCTGCCTCCTGCGGCTCCTATAAGCAATGTGTGGCCACCAACAGCGGGGCAGGGCCATGCACAGACTGGAGTTTTATTAAACAGATTGTGAAGTCTGCCAGGGCAGAAGTTATAGAGATGCAGGATGATTGGTGAGGAGTCTAGATAGGAGGTAACGGTAGCTTGGCCCAAGGTAGGGACAGTGGGAATAGAGAAAAATGGACAGATTCTAGAGATAGACAGAAACATCAGACCTTGGGTGAGTGACCTAACCTCTTTTTATCTCGGCTTCTTCATGTGTAAAAGAAACAGAAACAGAAACCTACCTCACGAAGGTGTTATGAGGTAATGAATTAATACGCTCAAAGCATTTAAACAAGTGCCTGGCTCATATTAATTGCTATTAAAAATATTATTTCTATGTTCTCGAATAGGGTATCTAAATCCGCTGAGGACTCAACACCCTCAATGACAGAATGAGGAGGCTTGGCTATATAATTTTCAATACCTTCTCCAGCCCGAAATGGTTAACATTCTTAACCATTATACGTTGCTACTCTAAGAGGACTATAAGCTCTTACGTATGCTGACCCCGGAGAGGTCACTCAGTACATGTTACTTTGCCTTATTTAACCTATACCACTGCAATGCCCATTCCTTTTCAAAAACCTGACAATGCGCAATAAAGTGTTCTCCTGAGTAATTTTGCAAAATATGAAACTGATTTTTCAATCCTAAACATTTAACATTCAGGCCTAGGAGAATTTGGCCCTAGCATTTCTACCCATTACACAGTGACTCTGTCTTGCTGTTTCTGCTGTGCTTAGAAAGTATTTCAGGAAAGAATCGACCCCAAACAAGCTTAATCCAAAGACACAGCCAATGCCCGCAGAACCACAGCTTAAATGGCCGATTTGATTACTCAGGATAAAAGGAGGCCATTGTAATCACTGAATCAGTGAGGATTTAAAAGCATCAACAGTGGGGCTGGCATCCTACCAGGAGGTATTCTTTGCAGTACAAAGAAGAAGGGCCTTGTCTTCCAGGAGCTTCCAATTCACATAGGGAAGCAAGGGGAATCCATGTGCAAGAAAACTGAAGGTAAGTCCTCAGAAATTATGAAGGATTTCTCAATTCAGACCGCAGAAGGACAAAAAAGAATTTGAAGGAGAGGAAATGGGGGACGGGTAATGATAAAAAGAGCCAAGAACATTGGGATTGGGATATAGCATCATACTGAGGTTTTTACATCAATAAAAAGTTTGCAACATGTCAACCAAAAGGCCAAACTCTTGCTTCTACCCGGTTCTGGCACACTGACGTCTTCAATACACACACAAACTAGTAGGAGCAAAGCAGAAACATGCCAAAGCCTTCTATTAAACTGAGTGAATTTATCTGTGATGATAACTGCAGATATTTCATTGTTAGCAACTTGGGCTTATCACTTATGTAGCCCTAGAACCATGCAATGTTCTTGAGGAAGGCAGACCTCCCAAGCCCTTGTTTATTTATTCGGTAAAAAATATCCTAAATTATTCAGGAGAGGGAAGGAGAAATCTCAGTACTTTTCAAATGAAATAACACGAAAACAGCAAAGAAACAGAGGTTGCTAAAGGTGGAGAAAAAACATTAACCACAAATTCAGTTGTAAATGAGCTAACATTGCAAGTAAATTTGAACTAATAAAACAGATGAATTTACTGAAAACTTAACACCTCTCAACACAGCTGTCTGCCCAGTCAGGAAACCATTAACATCTTGTCACCAGTGCCCCAAGCACATCAATGATACGAACTCTAAAAACAACCCAGAACAACAAAAGGAAGGTGCCACCAAGTAGCCAATGGCACCCATGCTTTCTCAACCCCCTTTTCACCATGTACATCTATGCACTGAAGAGTTTGCAAAAGCAAGAGGAACCCGGAGAGAAAAGGAGGAAAGCAACGCAGGCAACTTTGAAGAACAAAATGAAAGCGCAAATATTTCAACCAACTTGAGACCAGTTAAGAAACACCTTTTCAAAATCACAGTTGATAAACTGGGGTGGGTGTATGTGTGAGGGGGTTGTTAAAAGTCAGGAAAGCATCCCTTTCGTCATGATAAGTCATTAGAGACAGTATTCTATTTTAATAAGAAAGAAACATCATGGGGCGCCTGGGTGGCTCAGTCGGTTAAGCGTCTGACTTCGGCTCAGGTCATGATCTCGCGGTCTGTGAGTTCGAGCCCCGCGTCGGGCTCTGTGCTGACAGCTCGGTGCCTGGAGACTGTTTCAGATTCTGTGTCTCCCTCTCTCTCTGCCCCTCCCCTGTTCACGCTCTGTCTCCCTCTGTCTCAAAAATAAATAAACGTTAAAAAAAAAAATTTAACAAAAAAAAAAAAGAAAAAAAAAGAAAAAAAAAAAAAAAAAAAATAAAAAAAAAAATAAAAAGAAAGAAACATCATTTTCTCAAATTGAAATACCAAAGTAGGGGTCTCTACCTCAAAGGCAATCCTGAATTTGGCCCTTGTTGCTGTATTTGAGGCATTCATTGCTAAAAATGCTTTACCAAAGGAAAGCCGAAAAAATTTTTTTAAAGGTGAGATGAGAATCAGTTGTGCTCTCGGAAGCTTTGGTGATTGGTTTGCTCGTTCACTTCCTGAGTCAACACACTGAACACCAACTGCGAGTCAGGATGATGGGAAGCGGCAGGTTCGAAAAGAGAAAGTCTCCTCCCTTGAAAGAACTTACTGTCCAGGGCATGGACTAGGGAAGCGTTAGAACAGGCGTGTGCCAAGATGCTGTGAGGACGTGAGGACACTGCCGAGGAAAGCTTGCTTCTGCTTGTGAAGTGGAGAAACTGAGCTAAGGCTCATCCAAGAGAAACAGGAAGGGCACTGGAGATCAAAGGAATAGCAGAGTTGGGGCGCCTGGGTGGCTCTGTCAGTTAAGCGTCCGACTTCAGCTCAGGTCATGATCTCCCAGCTCGTGAGTTCGAGCCTTGCGTCGGGCTCTGTGCTGACAGCTCAGAGCCTGGAGCCTGTTTCGGATTCTGTGTCTCCCTCTCTCTGTGCTCCTCCCCCACTTGTGCTCTGTCTGTCTCTGCCTTTCAAAACTAAGGAAACGTAATAAAAACAAAGGAATAGCAGAGTACCTGTTCTCAAGGGAATGGGGGCTTAGTAGGGCAAGCAAGGTAAGCAGGGGCAGGGACTGCCGTGTAATGGGAGCACACTAGGCATGAATAGGAGATACGTAGCAGCAAAAAAAAAAAAAAAAAAAGGTGAAAAACAACAACAAAAAAGGAGAATGAACTGAGTGGTTAGTTTGCGCCTGATAATACCAAAAGCTAATTTAAAATATTCAATGAAAAGTTGTAGCAGGAAAAGGAATAAAACTCATGGGCAAAATAAAATAACAACATTCAGGATCAGCTACACAGCCTGGGGCCCCTGCAAATTGAAAATGCGGAGTCCCTTTGTTCCAAAAGTATTCAGAATTTCCAGATTGTGCCAGGGAACATTTAACCAAGTGTGGGGCCCTTCAGAGCATTGGGCCCTAGGTGGCTACACAGGTTGCGCATTCACGAATCTGGCCCTGCTTATATTTGAAGAAAATTTCTAATGTTCACACCTATTCTTTAATACTACAGATAAATAACCCCCATTTCTCAAAGGGCCTGGCTACTACGAAGCACTTAATACACGCTAAGCACCAGGCTGGGAGCTTTGCTTTCACTTAATTTCCTCAGCAACCCATGAAGTAGGTATTACTACCCCCCACTCACAGATTATGACACCAAAGTGAAGAGAGGTATCTCCAGAAGGGAAGGGGATGTTGTCGATGTATGTGGAAGATACTCCCTCAACGCCTTGAGTCCAGCTGCCTGACCACCAGCGCTCACCAGGGACTTGCAAATGGTGCTCTGATTTCTTTGCTATGGGATGGGCTTTGGCGGAGCCACGGAAGTCCAGAGTCCGGAAAGTCAGTTAAGACACTTTGTGCTTAGAGCGTGAGTTGAGAGATTGAGAGAGGAAGAGCCACCGTTCCCCGTGCGGGTCACGCCGCCCCACGGAGTCCCACAGCACCTACCTCTAGTAGGGATGTGAGCTGGATGTGGAGGGAGCAAAATGCCAGCACTCTCAGAATTGTCCTTTTTCAATACAGACACAGCTAGGGGGAGAAATTACATAATTTCCATGAGAAATTATGCATTCAAAGAGCACATGCCCGCTACAAGAGTACTGAATCTATTTTAAAAGAAGTTATTAAATCTTTAGAACCTGTAGTAATTTCTGATGTCTCCCAGCAAGCCTCCAACTAATAGTTTGTTTGTTTGTTTGTTTGTTTTTGAGACAAAGCCTTGCCTGAGCGTTGGGGTTCAGCAGAGGACTCTCCCCTCCCCCACGCCCTCCCTCTTCTATCAGTTTGCCAAATCACCTGAATCCTCTATTGCCATGGATGAAATTCAGTTTTTCCACTTTTTTAGGATAAGAATAAGAACTGCCATGATAACAACACACCATTCATTCTATAGTAAAAAAAAACAAAGAATCTAAATATTTACTAAAACACCTTGGATTGAAATATGTATCTATATATGTATATAGATATATACACACATATATCTATATCTATATATCTATATATCTATTATATCTATATCTATATATATCTATATATGTGTGTATACATATAGATATATAGATACATATATACTATATGAATAGGTCAGTCCTCTTACATTTCTTTTGAGGGGAGGGGCTTTGGTGGTGCCTTTCGCCTCTGTCCTTTGGTCTCCCCGGCCCTCCCACGACCCCTGTTGTGGCTCAGAGCACTCTGTGATTAATAGCTCTGCCAGCCATTCCTATTTAAAAACTATTCCTACTTTACGTCTTTTTTTCCACTCCGTCCCTGATTTTCTCTGATCCTTATTTTTGCAGAAATTACCTACTGTCAGAATGTTCTCCTCACCCCCAAAGCCTCGTAACTGTATTCCACGGCGTTTTGTTTTGGGAAGCTTCTGCTAAGCAGATAATAGGCCTATTCGAATGAACTGACCAAAAGGTTCTACACAGGGTTATAATCTGTCAGTACCTCTTCCCTCACCCCCCATCCTCCATTCCAAATCCACAGTCGTGAGGCGCAGAGTAAGGGGGAAAAATGTTTTCAACCAACCCAGTGATACGCCACCTGGTCCCAAGCAGGCAGCGGCTTCCTTGTTCTGCTTGTACACTGGAAGTGTAAGTTGCATTTTCAAAATTATTCTGTCAGCCCCATGACAATCTAATTTATTTATTTTTTTATCCAGTTTCTCAACTCTGTTTGGGTAGCAATGTCTCGTCAATATCTCATTCAGGTGTAGCATGGAAAAAGTCTAACAACCCTGGGCCGGCAGCCAAGCTTACCAGTGACTGACGCTCGCTTAACTGAGCAAAGATTTGCTCTGCATGAAGTGGGGCTTGACTATACAAGAACCAACAGCGACAGCGAGGGTGCCGGCTGGAATCCTAACAAAGCTGCTTCCAACTTGTGCTCAAGCAAGTGGAACCAGCACTTAAGCTGAATGTTAAGGGGTTTCAACCTTGGTACCTTTTCCCCCCCCATCATTTACCTTCTGAATAAACCCTGGGATTTTACAGGGAAAACAGCACATTAGCACCCTTAAATCACAAATCCTTGTACCTTTTTAAAAGGCTGTTGAAGATTTATTAACTTGTAGGAGCAATCATTTAATTGCTTGCCTCTGCTACACCACACGCTATTTTTTTTTTTTAAATGACCAAATTAAACCTGCTGCACAAATTTGTGCTTTGAAGTTCCTGTAAAAGGATCATTCCTTTGAGGGAATGGTAAAGAGAAGAAATGAAATGCTCTCCTTTGGTACAGATGTCCACACACCCCCACCTTCCCCGCCCAAGATGCCTTCATACACAGAAGCAAATCAATCTCGTTTAAATGCTTTAAATTCATTTCCCAAGCCAGGTCCAAATTTCACTGTCATTTTTCCCTCTGTAATTTCAATGAAAGCCCATAAGCATTTACAAATGGAGGAACGTCATACTTACAATTCTGGGATGTGTAATGCAGCTGTGTATCTTATGAAAAAAACTGTTATGTTTATATATTGCTGTCCTTCCTGTTCAAAGACCACACCACTCGGTAAAGCTGAAGAAACTAGTGAGAAACCCAAAGTCCTTTCCACACCACCGACGTGTGAAAACCATTCTTTGAATTGAGCTGCAGTGGCAATTAGCAGAGTCTGTTGTTTGAGACTTTGTCTCTTAGGTCAAATGCAGCCCAAAGTCAACGACATAATTTGCCATCTAACCACAATGAATTTGGTGATTTGCAAACGCAGAATCAAATATTTAGGCTAATTTCCACTTCACGTATATACACTAATAGGTACACACACAACTGCCCATCTGCACGTTTGGTGAGCTAGCAGTAATCCGAAGTTGTGTGTGGATAACTAGACAGCGTCTGAGTGACAGAGGCAGTGCATCTGGTTTTTTTAAGCCCTGGATGTCTTTTCCTTGGGAAGGAGCCCTGTTCCATTGCATCAGATGCCCAGTAACGCGATCTCATCAATCTATGTGAGCATCAGAAGTCCGCGCTGGTCACAAGTGAAATTCTCTTCCTTGCCAATTGAGATCGACATGTGCTGTTGTCATAAAGATCACACTATCCAATTGGACCAAATTGGTGGTCTTGAGAATAAACGAAGGTACAGTCTGTCAAAGTGAAAGGCGTCTGCAGGGCTCAAGTGTTAGGTTTCCACAAATGACAGTTTCCCGAATCTCTGTGGGTTCAAACACTGTTTTGTAATTGGAAAAAAAAAAGGGGGGGGGATTTTTTTTTTTTTGTCCTTTTGGTATTTTGTTTTGTTTTGGCTCTGTCTGTTTTGTTTCAGTCTGTTTTTTAAGGCATTTATGCCCAGAGTACTACAAAGGGATAGAAGTAGGGCCTCCCTGGCAGGGACATAAAAGTGTGTGGGTTTTGAAGGAGAATGTGTAACTGGAAGGCTGTTCTAACTCTCTCAAACCCAAACCTGGTTAGCTGGGAAACAGTTTTTTAGAGTCGTCCTTTCTTCCCTCTGTGGGACTTGGAACCTGGATGCTATAATTGAAAGCCAGTGTATTAAGCATAACACATCAAACTACTGTTAACACCCAGCCTCCCGCAAGGCTGCCTCCTATAACAGCTCTGTTTTCTGCCTACGGTCTGTGCAGGCAAGTGGAACCGTCACACGCGCTGCATGCTAAAGGCCGCAGCCTTTGTCTTCTCCAAGTTCTGTCTGTTTCAGAGGCTAACATGCAGCAATTAGTCTAATTAATGTGAAACAATGAGCTGTGTTACCACTTATCAAATTGATTGTTCCCCTATCAAAACAAAACAGGCTGGCTTTTTGATGTAATTTCAAGAGATGATTTGAAATGTCATGTTGCTGCAAGCCAATTACCTTATGACTAGAGTCACGGTCAACAGAATACATAATTAGCATGAGTTTGGGAAGGCTGCTTACTGCTAGTATGTTAATTAACTGTCTTTTGTCATAAAACAAAAAGGTTGTATGGAAGGTTTTGAAATAGGTCTTTTTTATTTACATTTCTTTGTGCTTATCAACGTGAGGCATGACAATGCAAAAGAATAGAAAATTTTAATTCCACTACTTCAAATTAATACTCAGCTGCAAGGTCAGGCATAATGTGCAGGCTGCAATACCATTCACCTCGCTCTAGTCCTGCCCCAGTGTATTATATTACTCGTGGAGTTAAATTAAGTATCGGGTAAAACTCGAATGGAAGAAATACTGAGCTCCACGAAACAAATCCCCTAATAGACTTCTTTTGGAGCTTCCCTGGCTTTTGTGCATCTTGTGAGGGCTGGACAGCGCTTGCCTGCCCTGGGAATTACATTCAGGTGTCGTCTTTCTATTTCAGTCTTGAAATTTGGAGAGAATAAACCCGTCATCAAATGATGTTATTGCCGTTACCTCACTATGGTAGAGAGAGAATGCATAATGGGCACCTGTGGGCTTGTAAAGGAATCCTATCTGTGAGTCCAGGGCTCTGTAACTCATCTGCAGCTTCCCCTCGTATGTGATAACCTGGCAATTCCACATTCTTGATTAAGGAACCAATTCTGTATTTCTGTACTTCTTCAGCTGGAAGGCATGCTGGAGGTAGCTACAATCAGTAACTGACAATTAACAATCAAGTTCATAGCAGCCTTGAGTCATGGTTTGACATGCATATTGGTAGACTAGTCTCTGGTTTAGAGAACAAGTTGGAAGTTACCAAAATTCTAGTATTATTGTTCCACTGCCCGATGGTATTGTTTTACCGGCAAAGGTAGGCGTGACAAGTAAGTGAGATGATTCATTTCCAGAAATACCAAATAAAAGCTGTGCTGTCTAGTTAACAATAGGCTTACAAGCTATTGGAAATATGTACGAACCCCTCCCCTCCGCACAATGGAGTCCCAAACCCTTAGACACTTCACTTCCTGGTTCTTCCCGTCTCCATTTCATGGGCTTATTTTTTTTTGCGGGCTTTGTAATAAGCATGTGCCAAAGAACTGACGTCTCTGCGTCACCTCAAAGAATGTACATTTGTTCCAATCAGACTACTTTTGGCCTTACATGGACATAGGCGACTTCCGGATAAGGCTGTAACTTCTGTAGTACTCAGCCAATGAGGAATCGGGGGAGGGGTTTCATGCTAGGAGATAAAGTGCCTGCTGTAAGGCCCAGTGTGCCCATACTAAATGAGCATACTAAAATGCCCATACTAAAATGCCCATACTACCCTAAGCCATCTACAGATTCAGTGCAATCCCTATCAAAATACCAGCAGCTTTTTTCACAGAACTAGAACAAATAATCCTCAGGTTTTATATGGAACCACAAAAGAACCCAAATAGCCAAAACCAATCTTGAGAAAGAAAAACAAAGCCAAAGGCATCATGCTCCCTGATTTCAAAATACATTATAGGCTATAATAACTTTAAGAGTTTGGTACTTTTAAATTAAAAATTAAAACAGACACACAGATCAGTGGAACAGAATAGAGAGCCCAGAAATAAGCCCACACGTTTATGGTCAGTTAATTTACAACAAAAAGGCCAACAATAACAAGGGGAAAGGAAAGGACAGTCTCCTCAATAAAGGGGGTTCAGAAAATTGGACAGCTACAGGCAAAAGAGTGAAACTGGACCACCATCTTATACCATACATTAAAACTAACTCAAAATGGATTAAAGACTTGGTCTCAGGACCTGAAGCCATAAAACTCCTAGAAGAAGCCATAAGTGGTATGGTGACTTTTTAAATCTGACACCAAAAGCAAAAGCAAGAAAAGCAGAAATAAGCAAGTGGCACTATAGTCACCTAAAAAGCTTCTGCACAGCAAAGGAAACCATCAATAAAATGAAACGGCGACCTATGGAATGGGAGAAAATAATTGCAAATTACGTATCTGATAAGGAGATAATATCCAAAATACACAAAGAACACACACAACTCAACAGCAACAAAGCAAACGATCTGATTTTTAAATGGGCAGATGCTGTGTATAGACATTTTTCCAAAGAAGACATACAGATGGTAAACAGGTACATTAAAAAAAACACTCAACGTCACTAACCATCAAAGAAACGCACATCAAGACCCCAATGAGGGATCATCTCACTCCTGTTAAAATGGCTAGTATAAAAAAGATAAAAGGTAAGGGTCGGTGAGTATGTGGAGAAAAGGGAAACCCTCATACACTGTTGATGAGAATATAAAATTGGTGCAGTCAATGGAAAACAGTATGGAAGTTCTTCAAAAAATTAAAAATAGAACTACCATGCGATCCAGAAATTCCACTTCTGGGCATTTACCCAAAGAAAATGGAAACACTAGCTTGAAAAGATATATCCATATTCACTGTAACATTATTCACAGTAGCCAAGATATAGAAACAACCTAGATGTCCATCCATGGATGAATGTATAACACCTACAATATGTACAACAGGATTTTTAAGAAGCCAGCCATAAAAAATAGAATGGAATCTTACCATTTAGAACAATCGACCTCCAGGGCATTATGCTAAGTGAAATAAGTCAGGACAGAGAAAAACAAACACCGTATGATCTCTCTTATACGTGGAATCTTAAAAAAAAAAAAAAAAAGCTCATAGATACAGAGAACAGATTGGTGGTCATAGGGGATGTGGGGTAGGGGAGAAATGGGTGCATTGTTTTTTTTGTTTTTTGTTTTTTTTTAGTTTAAGTAAATTGAATACAATATTTTAAAATGTAGTGTGGAAAACATTAAATGGATGGGGCATGGTATTTTTTCTTTTGGAACACGTGTGTCTCATTTGGGTGATGTAGGGTGGGGGAAGCTTGGGGTATAGAAAGTTGACAGGACGGAGGCAGGGCCCAGTAATGCACAGCAGGAAAAGACTGAGATTCTCTGTAAAACTCTTCACCCCTGTGAATCCAAAATATTTTCTTGAAATTTAAGAAAAACTTAAAAATATATGAGGAATTGTGATTATAAATTTTAAAGAGGGTCGATGGGTGAGAGAGAATCAAGATGAGAATGGTTACTAAGAAACCTGGATCATGGGTGCCCGGGTTGCTCAGTTGGTTAAGTGTCTGACTCTTCATTTTGGCTCAGGTCATGATCTTATGGTTTCCGAGTTCGAGTCCTGTGTCAGGCTCTGCATTGAGAGTGCAGAGCCTGCTTGTAATTCTTGCCCTATCCCTCTCTCTCTGCCTCTCCCCTGCTCATTCTCTCTCTCTCTCTCTCTCTCTCTCTCTCTCTCTCTCTCTCTCAAAATAAATAAACTTTGAAAAAAAAAAGAATTAAGTGGTAATAATAGCTAACTATTGCTGAGTGCTTTTGAGATGCCAGGGTAACACTGACCCCGGTATAGTCATGAACTTAGTATGTGAGGAAGGTAGCAACAAATGAAATTTACTAAATTCGTAGCTCAGCAGGAGGATCCTGGAGTGTGTGGCACATTCATACATTGTAATGAAAAGGTCACAGAACCTTAGTGTTGAATGAAATCTTCGACATGTACTCACCAACCTCCCTCCAATTCTTCCTACACTGGCCCTCACAGATTGAAATGAGACTCCTTTCAGGGACAAGTCTCTTTGGGGCATTTTAGAGAAATATCGTATATGTTCCAAAAGTTTTTGGATCCTTGCTGACCAAAAAATTTAGAATTTCTGAGGGGGTGTAATTCTTACCCTGAAGCTAAAGAACACATCCTAGATAACGTGAGGTGTCACAACATCTGTGCTTCGGGCACTTAAGAGGATGAGACAAAGTTCATGTAAAATGACTTGGCTGAAAACAAGTCCTGTCTGAACTAGAAACTTGGATGAGTCTTGATGAGAGATCATCAGTGAATCTAAAATTAGCAAGTTGGAGACTAAACATCGGGTTTGGTAACAATCGAGTGCAACAGTATACTTGTAATATTATTTATTCTTTTTTTAATATAATTTATTGTCAAATTGGCTTATATACAACACCCAGTGCTCATCCCAACAAGTGCCCTCCTCAATGCCCAGCACCTGTTTTCCCCTCTCTCCCACCCCCCATCAACCAACCCTCAGTTTGTTCTCTGTATTTAAGAGTCTCTTACGGTTTGCCTCCCTCCCTCTCTGTTTGTAACTATTTTTCCCCCTTTCTTTCCCCCATGGACTTCTGTTAAGTTTCTCAAGATCCACATATGAGTGAAAACATATGATACCTGTCTTTCTCTGACTGACTTATTTCACTCAGCATAATACCCTCCAGTTCCATCCACAGTGCTACAAATGGCAGCATTTCATTCTTTCTCATTTCCAAGTAGTATTCCATTGTATATATAAACCACATCTTCTTTATCTATTCATTAGCTGATGGACATGTAGGCTCTTTCCATAATTTGGCTATTGTTGAAAGTGCTGCTATAAACATTGGGGTACAAGTGCCCCTATGCATTAGCACTTCTGTATCCCTTGGGCAAATTCCTAGTAGTGCTATTGCTGGGTCACAGGGCAGTTCTATTTTTAATTCTCTGAGGAACCCCCATACTGTTTTCCAGAGCAGCTGCACCAGTTTGCATTCCCACCAGCAGTGCAAGAGGGTTCCCATTTCTCCACATCCTCGCCAGCATCTATAGTCTCCTGATTTGTTCATTATAGCCACTCTGATCAGCGTGAGGTGGTATCTCAGTGTGGCTTTGATTTGTATTTCCTCGATAGTAATATTATTTATTCTCGAACGCAGCCCCCACCAAACCATACCTCAGTCCATAACATCACTATGCATAGCATCAAACTTCATTTTATAGAATTCTGTCAATGGATTTTTTTTTCCTAATTTTTTTCTCAGCTGGGAAGGAAAGAAGGAAAACAATTAAAAAGAGAGAAAGGGAAGATAAATGGCTGGTACTCTGCTGGTTTTTACTTCCACGGTCTACGTGTTTAAACACCAGGTGTTGTGCTAAATATCTGTGTTACCTTTTTACGTTCTCACAGCAGCCCTGCAAGGTGGTTACTATTTTCCCAACTCTGTCTCTTTCTAAATGTTAATGATAAGTCAAGAAGGCTTAGAAAGGATAATTAATTACACCAGGGCCTTGAACTAACTCTGACTCTTAAAATTCTACTCCTTCCCACTACACAGGCTGTTTGGTGTTTTGCTGTTTTTAAATTTTAATGTGATATCAGAGATGAATAAAGGTCTGATGCTTTGTAAGAATAAAAGAAAACCAAAAAGACCTCTGGTCATCATCATTAAAAACAGAATAAAATGAATCAGGGACAAAAACTAGCCCCACCAGGAAGCAGTTTGAGGAGTTCCATTGCTATCATTTGAAGTCTTACAGATTAGGGATTTCAGGAAAACTGGGCCATAACAACACTTTTTGTGCCGAATCCAAAGTGTTTTCTGGAAATTTAAGAAAATTTTAAAGCAAATCAATGTGTGCAGAAAACAGGGCATTTTTTTCTGCTCCATAAAAGCTACAAGTCCTCAGAAACGTTTCTTTGGGCTTTAAGCAAGCCCTAACACCAACACCGAAAGCAGCACGAAACCGAAAACCGAAACCGAAAACAGTGTCTTCCTCAGCAGATCTAACAAGGTGTTGAGTGCCAAAGCCTGAGGGACTGTCACCCCTCTCACGTACTGAAGGAAGACAAGAGCTCTCCGGGAACCAGCAGGAGGCAGAGTGAAGGGACATGGAGTGAGTAGTCCCACAGACACATTGTTGGGACATCAGGCACTCGGCTGGCCCCCACCGCCTTTCACAAAGCTAACCATCTCTTCGTGTCAGGACAAATCGGGCAGGCCGCAGATCTTTTTCTCCTTTTCTCCCACTTCAATAAGATGAGTGCAGGGAATGAGAAAGAGAGAGACGGAGGAAAAAACAGGGACAGTTCAGTTCACATGACAACACGGCGACATAGCCACGTGCCTGAAAACAGTTCTTGAGAACTCAGAATCTTTTTAGGAGGGGTGGCCACACAGACAGAGTGGCAGCGGGGGCCAAGTCACCCACTGGACTGGATGCTCACAGCATGAATGTCAGAAAGCAATTGCTACATGACTTGACAGTGACATATATGTCAGTGTTTCTATGTAGTAAGTCTCGAAGAAAACGTAAAAGTCTGAAAAGAGCCCAGCTGGGAAGAATATAGATAGTCTATAAGAATATAAGAGATAGCAAGATTGTATATGAGGGAGGAGACAGGCTAGGGAGAGCCTCATAATATGGTTAATGAAGAGATGAATGGCCTACAGAATACATGGGTCAGTAACAGCACGAATAATATGTCTGTCTGTCTGTCTGTCTGTCTCTCTCTCTCTCTCTCTCTCTCTCTCTCTCTCTCACACACACACACACACACACACACACACACACACACACACACACATTTTTGTTTATGGATTAGCTGGCCCACTTGCCAAAAAGGAATACTTGGGAACAAACAGGATATGCACATAGAAACGAGAAAATAGCCCATCTTTACACACAGCCCTGATCAAAACATACTAAACCACTGGGCTCCCCTTTAAGCAACAAAACACATTTCAGAAAATAAAAAGAGTAAAATATTAAATTACTGGATTTATTAGCAACACATATGAAGAACCTGAATTCTACAAAGATTTCTTTTTTAACCAGGAGACTATGGTTGCTTTTGAGAAAGTGTTTGGTATGGGAGAAGATGGAACCTATCAAATAAAATGAGATAATATAAATATTTCATTTAGTCGTTATCATCTCTCTTTATGATGATGAGAAGACATTATTATCATATTTTTTATTCTAACCCATAAAAAGTGGTCAATCTTCTACATTTGTAATGGGCTACAGCACACTAATCTTAGTTTGGCATAAAGCTCATACAAACCACTCAAAATTTTCAATATAAATGTAATGACTTCTGATTTTAGGGAAAAATAACAATGCTCAAAAAACATCACTGGTTAACTCTAACTTCTCCCATTGGTCATTTATGTAAGTACGTGCACTTGCAAAAAATAAACTTTCTGCATATTCATTATGAAGAAGACGGATGATAATCAGTAGGAGAGACAGCAAATTCCTTCTTGAGGATTAGGCTCCAATTGGTTGAATTTCAACATCAACCTGGCAATTTTACTATTAAGTCAGCAGAAGTGAGTTCTTATACACTCTGCCACTTTACTGCCGGAGAACATCAGGCAAAGGGAAAAGAACACGCTAGAATAAATTGTGCATTATTTCTGGCATTAGTTAAAGGAACAGAGCATTATAAGAAAAAAAAATACAGTACCATTGATTTTTACAGGTGTTTAATACAGATAAGCTGAAAAAAGGGTTTCCATTTTAAGCCCAGTGATGGCTAAAGATGCATTCAAATATGTTCAAAAGCAATCTAAAGTCTTCTAAAATGGTGTTTAAGCTATTCAAGCAAAACGTAAATAGTTTTTGTCGTCATACTGAGGAATGTAGAACAAAAACAGAGTCCAAGGAGCTGACTCTGGCACACTGCCGGCCACCGTAAAATCAGGGGGTCATTAAAACAGAGGTAATACTGTTTATCCATTACATGATCACAGGTTATTTAGAGAAAACAGTAGCAGGCTGTCCTTAGAAAGGTAGGAGGCATAATTACTCTGGAAGCCTCCAAGCCCCACTTTCAAGAGAAGACACCAAAAGAAACAATCAAGTTGAAGACTCAAATATATGTGTAAGAGAGATATTATATAAAGACACCAAATCCATGATGTTTTCCCTTGTCTGTTGTTAACACATTTCGTTAAAGTTCATTAGAAGAATAGGAAAAATTCTGTTTTTATCTGACAACACTAAGTGGATACATCTAAGTGCTTTGCAAAAACCAAATTATAAAAAAAGTTCACGTTTGCATGATCACTGGATAATTTTTCTACTTAACGTATTTTCGGGGGCCGCTGACCTCCAATTTCGTCAGTGCTCTTTGTACAACTGATGACCTAATGAGCAAGGCAACAAAAGAAAGTGCCCATTCTGACCACATTCCAAGATGCTGTGAGACAATGACAGAGACATCTGCTTTGGGCATTCTTTACCACAAACTAAGACTGGTCTTCCTTGTATTAGCAATCAGCCTCAGAAGTACATTTTGATAACTCTGGCTCAAATATAAGTCTAATTTCTATAGTTCAGATCCCTTGTACATATTTTTAACTATTCCTCCCTGTCCATGACCTTGGCCAGATACCATCTCTTTCCCAATACGACGATGACCATATCCTAACTGATATGGTGGGTGCTCTTGTGTGGACAAATCAGAGGGGCTGTAGTTAGCCAAAGCCTTCTGGTCAGCTGACCAAGAAGCATAAATTTAGTGCCTGTTTTCTATGCCATAGAGCAATGAGGACCAGGCAGACGTAAATGAGGATAAAAAGGGCTCGGTATACAAAAATATCCCTCTCCTCACAAGTATTAGAATAATTACAAAACAGCATGTTAACTAGAACAAGGAAACAGTGTAGAGCTGAACGGCTCGGTCTAAGTGTTGTGTGGTGTAAGCTAGAGTCGCGGCCAAAGCTGGACAGGATTATTGTAAAGATGCCCAGTCACTGACAGATCCCGTGAGCCTTGATAGCTGACTCATGTTCTGGATATGCTAAAGCAGAAATCCCACAACTTGATGCTGCTGTATGATAAACACATGATATGATCAGCTAAAAGTCAGAGCACCTAGAGAAATGACCTTGACAAGCTGGTTAATGATACTTCTAGATGCTAACTAGCTCAGCTGTGCCGTCTGCGTGTCTCACTTTCCATATGTAAAATGTCAGGGGGCTCCTTTATGTCATCAGTACTAAGCGGACAGGTAAGGGCAGTCTCTGTAATATCAGGAACTTGGTGAGATTTTTGAATTCAGTTATATGTGTAATATTATGGAACCTGATTAAAAAGGATGAGGGGCCATAACTCAGCTCAGAGGATATCAGAATGTATATTATATGGAGTTATACTAATATACAGGTTTTGATTCTATGTAGGTGGGGTGATGGGGTAGCAAGAATAAGTTCTGAAGCCAGAAAATCAAGACCCAAGTCTGTCTTTGACCAACATTGAGCAACATTTGTTAGGTCGTTTAACCCCTCAGGTGGCTTGTCTGTAAAACGGGGAAATAGAAAAGCCCGTCCCTCCCAGGGATATCATAGTGAAACTCACACAAGTTGCTATGAATGAAACTGTCCATAAATGCTTCAGCACTATACACATACAGTGGTTATTATTATTTACCTGGGTTTATACCACAAAGTCCTACTTAACAGAGGGAGAAAAATCATTCAGTAAACAAGCTCACTCCTTTAGGAAAGAATTCTTAACCACTCTTGCGAATTTGAGGAATAGTATCTCAGTTGCATTAACTGGTGTTTATTAATGTATTATGAACGCCTGCCGTGGCATCTGAGTCACAATAAAGAGATTAAGCAGACTAATTTGTCATTTATTTTCCAATGCCTGCTTTCCTGCCCGCAGCACCACTAATATCCCAAGAGCGCCTCAACCCAATTATTTCCCATTTTGCAATACTTGCAGAAAGTCGTGCTAATGTGCCCAAAAGGCTTTGCTCCTTGGTGGGGGAAAAAAATTTAAATAAATAAATAAATAAATAAATAAATAAATAAATAAATAAGACAATAGCAAAAAAGTTCCTGCTCTGCCCACCACAACACTGTTGTCATTTGGGGAAAAGAACCCCCCCCCCTCCTCACCCCCGCCAGAAAACTGGGCCATGTCTGATCATCAAACCAAATTAGCAGCTTGACTGTGTGGTATGCACGAGCCACAGACCTGCACTTACTTAGTATTTGTTTCGGGGGTGAAGGCAATTCCAACTGTAGAATGAAATTCACAACCTAGAGAGAGCTGAATTATACTATGCCTATACACACACACACTGTTTTGTTTGCTTATTTGGGGAATTGCGTGTCAAAATCATTCAAATAACTGGTGAATTCGACTTTTTTTTTCTTCTCAAAAAAATTAATAACCAGTTGTTTAGCCAATTCCAAATATTAATTTGCAAATAATTTGTGAATGCAGACACAGCTCATTATTAATAGAAGAAGCATAAAGATTCCTCATTGTCTATGCTTTTTAATCCAGCCTTATAAACGGTTTTCAACCTTACCATGTAATATTTCTGCTATTTCCTTCAGTCTGTTTCACTTTGAAAATATGCTTTTTGCTTATCCCAGGAGCTTCTGTCTTGCTTAGGGCAAAATACTCCAACATGCGTTCACAACTATGAACTGTAAACATTTTTCTACCTTATTCAGCCGAAGGCTCATAGCCCATTTAAATGCCTGTGGATCATTTCAGAAGCATACCAGACTCCACAGAGTTACCAAAAATAATTATTCTTCTAAAACTTTCCAATTTTACCAACAACATAAAGCTTATATTTAAAAAATGTGATCATTTTAGCTGTGGGGAGATACTGACTGAAAACATACTGTTTTTTATTTCAAATATGATTAGCTTCAAGAATGAGCTACAATAGATTAAGTTCATCTCTATGAGGTTATTTCTTACCATTGTTTTTTAAATCCTCCCCCCGCTTGCTTTAATCAAGAATAGGAATGTTAAGGGCTTGATGCAGGGAAGAAGCATAGATTAGTGGTTAGCATAATAGCATGAAAGTCAGGAAACACGAAGTCTATTCTCGGCCAAGCGCTCTTAGGTGAGCTCATGATTTACAGCCTCAGTTTCTCCATACATAAAAGTAAAGTGTTGCACATCCCACAAATGACTATGTGCCAGGCACCGAGCTAAGCACTTTAAAAGGATTATTTTATTTAATCCTTGTAAGTAGATAATGTTGTTACCCTAATTTTACAAAGGAGGTGACTGAGGTAAGGGAGGTGAAATAAATGGCCCAGGGCTGCACAGACAGGAGCTGCAAAGGCTGAGTTCTAACCCATAGGCCACTCTGCTTTCTATGTGGCTGGCTTCAGCATTATTTGAAAGGGCTTCGCGAATGGTATAGACCACATACCGATCCAGAAATTTTCCAGAATAGGGGCCCAGATGTTCCTCTCTCCTCTCTGGGGCTCTGTGGATAGGCTCCCATATGCACCCACACCAGGTGACTCTTACCACCTGCCGTGGGAGGACCCCCTCCGGCTCAGGCCTCCCTGGCTGTGCTGCACCTGGGTGCTCCCCCTACCCCACTCTGCAGTTGCGACACAGCACAGCTTTATCTGCCAACTGAACCCAGGACACGCGGGTCCAGTTGGGCACAGCTGGTGGCAGGAGGCTCAGATTTCTGATGAACTGAACACAATGCAGCAGCACAGTCACACGACCATTATGAAATCACATGCTCGCTGCTAATTTTTCTAGCATCAGTGTGTGGACTATTTAAAACCTCCCTGCCCTCCACCCCCTAGCTCTTAAATGCCTTCCTCGGGGTAAAAGTTCAGCTAGGGGAATATCGGCCATATGTCATTTGCTGTCATTATTTTCTTTGCAAAGTGAGGAACAAACACACGGAAACTGGCTTTCAGGGGACAATTTTTACAATTGCGGGCAGCATGTGTACCAAATGGCACCCTTGCAAAGGGTAAAGAGCCAACACCAGATCTCTCTGCTCAAACCCGGTGTTTGCAGGAAAAGCCAACCCGAACTTAACCTACAGGAAGACTAAGGGAATGCCTCTTTCACTACGAGGATTCATCTTCGGTATCAGAGCAAACTTGCTAAGTTAGGAGCGAAGGTTTAAAAGGTCTTAACTACCACAGAACATCTTTGGGTGCTGTATGAAACATGGTTTTAAAATACACCACAGTGGGGAGTGTTCATTAGAAACTGTGGTCACAGCACATTTCATAACTGGGAAATTAACGAGTTGTCGATCTTCATGTTTCAGGACTTTGGTTAAGCAGTGAACAGTCAAAACTGTCTTTTGTGTGTGAGCCAAAAATAAATAAGAAATTCTACAGTAAAGGAACCAAAAACGTCCTGGTATTTTAACGTGCCTGGAATAAGATGGCAATTGGCAAGCACCTAACTTCCCTGAAACTCAAGAGTGTTGACATACAATTGCGAGACCAGTATCTGCACGTTTAAGAGAATGAACCTTGGTTAAGAGAAGTCTGGTATCCACTAAACCCTAACTGGGGGGAAGAGAAACAACGAATCATACATAGGACTTTTAAGATGTTTTGAAAAACCCCTCCCTATAAAGAGGCCTTTGAAAGAGGGCGAACACTGAAGAGTTTGCTAATACAGAAAGAATATCTTTCCAAAGAAGTCATTAACACAATGTGGGGCATATATCAAGGCTGAGGGAAAACATTTTTTGGTCTTTTTATATTCAAATATCCTCTTTACAAAACACTACTTTCTTTGGCTCAAAAATCAGAAATAATTTAAACAATTTTGTAGCAAACACCACATAGTGCCAACTGTTTTCATTAAAGAAAAAAAAAAAAAACAATAAAAAACCCAGGAGTTTGGTGAGCCAATATAATGTGAGCAAATTTCCTTAAAAGAAAACTTGCCCTGGATACACATCAAATGACTAGAAACTTTTAGAAAACTATTTAACTTCTAGAAAACTAACTCTTCTCCTTCTTATAAATGTTGAAAAAAAAAAACAGCTACAGATGCAGATGAACTGCTGAACTCAATCCTTGCTGTTTAAAATGTATTTCAATAGACTAGCCAATGTATCATCTAAGCATAAAAAAGACGTACAGTAATAGCATTCTGAAAAATGAATTAAGAACACATTGTCATCAACTCCAGCAAAAATAATAAAGGTAGAAAAGATTAAGAGGCAAGCATATCTTTCTGAATTGTAAAATGGGTTTATAGGTCTTCTAATAACAACTTTTACTCAAACCTTACATAAATAGGCTTAGATGATACAAATATTATGTGGGCTGTGTGGACACTCCCAGGTTCCTAATCATGTTTAGGGATTACTTGATAGAACAGAGACATTTCATTCCAATTGGGCCAGGGGATTACAGCGAAGAAACATCTAATATTCCAATTTTTAATTTCATGCATTTTTTATTTACCTTTAATGATGCTGTATATATTCATCATCCTGAAATATTAAAACAGTATGAAAAAAGTAATAAATTGGTGGAAAATTTAGGGAATAGTAATGCAACAGCACGCAAATCATACACTATCAAGTGCTTGATACACATTTAAAATTACTGCCTACTACGGCAAAGCCAAATTCCTAGCAGATTTCTGAAGCACAAAGTCACAATAAGAAGATCAGCAGAACAGACTGAAATAATAGAATATTCATCCCTCTAATCCATATGCAATTCTTTAGGGCTTTTTTTTTTTAACAATGCATATGAGGTCTGACTGTATTCAGGATTTAAATAAGTTGTCTCTCTCCTTCCTGCTCCTCTCTATTTTTATGTAAAAAAAATGTATATACAGTTATCATTTCTGCACTGCTACACCAACAGAAGACAAGGTTAGCACATTTCCTCACACCTCAAATGAAACAATAGCATTTTAAACAACAAAAGTGTTTAAAAAAATACCATTTACTCATCCCACTAAAGCCTCCTGAAATAGCTTCTTGGGAAAAAGGAAAGTTGGTGTCATTCATGGGTGGGGGTGGGGGAGAGAAGTGGAGTGGTAGTTTTATCCTCTAATTACCAATTAATGCATTGATATAATATTACATTTAAATATTGACAAAAAGTGCTAAAGGTGTCATCTGTGAAACCTTTGCTCATCTTTGCTCATTCACCTTCCCTTGCAGAGAGATGAGACGGTCTACTGGGCATTAATAAATATTGTAACAAGGAACAGAAAATTACAGAGGCATAAGCCTCCGTCAGCTGGCCTGGCTTGAGCACTTCTAGGAGAGCACTTGGAATTCTGGGAGAGGAAAGGACACTGGACATTACATGCCCAGCAGTCTCAGTTCCATGGTCAGAGACTTAGCCTGTGTTCTAATGCTGCATGTTGACAGCGGTCATCCTGCAGGAGGTATGGTGTTTTTAAATGACCTTCTTTTGATTTCTTTGTGTATTCTGATTTTTTTTTTCTTTAATGAGCACTTACTACCTTATAACAAGGAGAAAAACCAACAAAACAGAAACTCCTCAAAATACTACCTATCTCCTTCTTTAAGACGCTTTCTTCAATTCACCCAAAAGAATGGTCCCTCCTTTTTTTTCTTCTTTTTAAAGATTTTATTCTTAAGTAATCTCTACACCTAATATGGGGCTCGAACTCACAACCCCGAGATCAAGAGTTGCACGCTCTTCCCACATGAGCCAGCCAGGCACTCCTGTCCCTCCTTTAAGCTCATGTTGCTAGCAAATCTCTTAGGGCCCATATCATATTCTGCCTCACGGTATGGTCCCCTGCTTTAAAAGTATGACTGTTATAACATTAAGTCCCTTCAGGGCAAAGGCTGGGGCTTCTTTTCCATTATTTTCTCTCTTGCATTACTGATCACGGCCCTTACCACCAAGTGGGTATTTAATAATTTGTTGGTGTTGTTGTTGAATTGACTAAAACTAGTTTTATTAAGTGCTTTTACTTCTGTTATACTCACTGTTTTTCAGCTCACTACTCCAATTAGACAAGTCTGCCAGGTGTAGATGTGGTTAGTGGCCATGCATGACGTGAAACTCAGAGATGCAACACCTTCTAGAAAATAAATTGGAGAGGGACTTGCATGCCCTACCCTCTCAAACACAGACCAGAAAAGAAAAGAGAGCACGCAGCTCTGCAGAACAAGGAAAACATTTACAGCATGTGGAGCAGAAACAAACAGTAAGATGTTGGAAACAAAAGTTCCTATTTTCACCGAGCCATAGAAAAATGTATGGGACATGATGGGGCTACACAGGCGAGAGAAGAAAAGAATTCTTCATTCCACCTAAGAAAGAGGAACAGGAATTTCTTTTGGGGAAGAGAAGCAGCTGAACCCAAATGTAATATATATAAAAGCATAGCCTGGTAAAATTTTAAATGAGAAGGGAAGCCTGAAGGAAATTCTCACATTCCAGACCACAGCTCTTAAAATCCTTTGCCAACCCCTCTTTGCCATTTGCCTGGCAGTAACTTGTCACCATTTCTCTCTCGCTCTCACAATACATCCCAGAGTCCAGATAAACTGAGAATCCAACCAATTTTAATCCAATTCCTTCCTGAAGTTTTCTAGCTTTTTCCTTCATTCCTCTTGAAAGATATTAGGACACTTGAGGGCAAAGATATTCAAAATATGGAGGATGAATGCAAGAGGAAAAGAGAAGAAGGAACATATTAAATCTGATGTAAACTGCAGAAAAAACCAAACCTACGTCTTCTTATTCCCTCTCTGTCTTTTGTCAGAGCAAACTGCCTTCAATTCTAATTATGACATGATGATCCTATGTACGACATATCATCTTTTTTTTTTTTTTTTCAGTTCAAGTTCCCATGCCAGTAAGCCTTTCGACTCTAGGCAAACATTCAAGAATTCAGGAGTGTTCTCCAGTTCTTGTGTGAACCAAAATGTGTCAGCCCACAGCAGGTGTTTCCGTTGCTCTGAGATTCTCTGCCGAGTACATCCAGCATTTGGCCAAAGCTTCTCACAGACAATACTTTGGGCTTTGCTATTAGCCACCCAGACTTGCTAGGGTTAATAAATTACCTGATACTTCTAACTGGTGACAACAGGTCAAGGTGTCACGTGTGAGGGGGCAGAGAAAGTGGTAAGATTTTGCTAATTTAAAATTCTATGCCATGAATTTCTGTGCATGAAAGCCTTCTTCCCTTTCCCATAGAAGTATTCCATTCCTTGTCTACCTGCTCTCTCTTCAGGATTTCATGAACTTTGCTTTCCCTATCTTTGTGGGCTGCTAGTATTTGATCAGAGGTGGGTTTCGGGGGAAAATATTTCTATAACATGAATAAACATTAGGCTTTCAAGAATAATGGTTTGTTTTAAAATATTTATTTATTTTTGAGAGAGAGAAAGCACACGAGCGGGAGAGGGACAGACAGAAACAGGAGGCAGAGGATCCCAAGCAGGCTCTGTGCTGACAGCAGAGGGCCTGATGCAAGGATCGAGCCCACGAACAGTGAGATCATCACCGGAGCCCAAGTCAGACGCTTAACCAACTGAGCCACCCAGGCACCCGATAAACAACATTATGTAGTTTTTGGAGCCGGACTTGTTTTTTTAGCTTAAGTTACATGTATGTGAATTCATAAAAATGTCTGAGCTAACGAGGACAGAACAGAGTCAGGCCAACTGTCACAGACAGTTGGAAAGAACCATTGGCAACTACTGTTGTCTGCTCCTTCCTCCTGGGACTGACACATGCTTTAGATTTCCCTTTAGATTTAGATTTCCTTCAGATTTCCCCCTTCTAAACCATACTCTCTTGCTGATGTTGCTATTTAGTAGGAGTTTCAGTTTTCTGGGAAAAGCGCTAAATGTTTCACCCATTCAACTGAACCATTTGAAAAATTGTCACATTTGACTCTCACAATGAAATCTTGTAGGAGAAACTATTATCTCCATTTCACTATTGTTATTTGTATCACGTGACTACTTATGGACAAAAGCTGGGCTATGTGGAAATAGCTGGTGGCCTCCCTGCTCTACAGTCCCTCAGTGGCTCTCCCTCCACCCTATGGCCGAGCAGGATAGGAGTTAGAACATTGGCACAAATTTGGAAACTCTGGCGTGGTAAGTCACAGGATGTCAGACCGGAATCATTTTACTCTCTCTATAGAGATGGAGATGTATTTTTTTAGAGTTGTTTGAGGCTGACATTATTTGATAGTGAATTTCAACCTATGCCGCTTTTCTAAAACAGAGTTTCCTTATGAAATAATGATACTGTCCGAAAGTCTAAATGGACAAGAAATTACATAAAATAACTAACACTTGGACTAAACCAATTTTTTTTTTTTCAACAAACCCACTTAAAATCACCTCAAGTGTAAAAGAGATGACGAACAACGTAAGGAAACTTATCACCTGAAGACAAATAATGGTATCAGGGTTGTAACTGTACTCCTTAGCAAAATGCTTGCACACATCAACCAACTTAAAGAAAAAAAGATGTACTGAAAGTACTAATTATTTTTTCCCAGTCCTTCCCTCCTCAACCATTCAAACCCAGTGGCACACAATTGTTGTTTAACAAAGTGAATTGTGCAGGTGTGTGGAAGGCTTATCTTCAAGTCATCAAGGATTTATGCTACTTCTTAGACTGGGGCTGTTTCTGGGTATCATGGATTATCAGTGTGTTCCTTCATTTGTTTATATAAATGGGCCAATGGCTGTTGAAACACTTCAGAGCACTTAACTAAAGTAAACAAAGCTCGTGAACTTTAAATATCCAACAAGAGGAGCTATTGACAAGTAAGACTTTACTTAGCAAATCTCAATATCATTTGGAACCTTAATACAATCTTCCAGATTGACAAAGAGGGCATACAATTCAGACATTTATCTTAACTAAGGCTCCACGTAGAAGATACTATCCTGATCCAAGACAAGGTTCAAAATATAATGCTGCCATCTAGTAGTTTTGCTTGCTTTCTTTCATTGTTATTGAGGCTGAGGAGGAGTCTACCCACATTAAGAAGGGAAAGAGGGTCTTCAACTCATATTTTAGCCTTCTAGCTTTTTGATTCCCTCACTCCTTGATTCTTAAACTCAAAGATATTTCCACAGGGAAATCCTGTGATGAGAACCTTAGATTAACAGCAAGATACCTCTATTTCAGTCCCAGTATTCCCATTATCTGAAAGCCTGTGCATAACTCATGAACCCTCCCTGAGAACCACATCTTTGATCTGTAAAAAGTCGGAATAGGATTGATGCAAAGACCTCTTTCAATTCTAATAGCCAATTATTCTTATTATTTAATGTATTTACAATGATAAAATCATCTGATTGATTTATATTGGTAGCTAGAGAAAGAGCTATAGTACTGTGGTCTATAGGGTTCTAGAAAAACACTACCAAATAGTAACAATGGTTTCTTTGTGTTGTTTCTTTTATGTTGAGAAAGAAACTAACAGCATGTCTCTCTGGTGAGTTTTGGAGATGTTAATATCATGATCCCACTGGAGATGCTGGAGAGTCATTCTTGCTATTTCCCTTTGGAATTCTGTATCTTACTTCAGTTACTTGGATATGGCTTTCTTTGATCTAGTGCCAGGAGGGAAAACACAAAAGAAAACACATCCTTTTTAAGAAATTCAAATCACTTAATCTTATTTCCATTTTCCTTTCCAGGCTGACAAATAAGTTGATTTTCAGCTCTTCCTGAACTTTTAGGTTTTCTAATCCAACCAACTTGCTTATCATCTGGAGTGTTGTAGCCACCACGTTTCTGGTGGGAATGCCAGCTTCCTTTATGGGGTTCAAGGCATTAGACTAAAAGAGACTTCTCAGGAAAAATGCAAAACTAGTGGACTAGGATTTCCTAACTTATGGTTTAAAAAGCAGTTGTATGCACTTCAGCAGCACATATACCAAAATTGGAGGATACAGAGAAGATTAGCATGGCCTCTGTGCAAGGATGATGTACAAATTTGTGAAGCGTGCCAGACTTTTGCCTATGGCCCCACCGCCTTCAACATGCCGGGTCTAGTATGATCTGGAAAGCTAAACACGTTGGGGGCCTGGTTAGTACTTTGATGGAAGGCTACCTGTGAACACCTGGGTGCTGGAGGCTTTAAAAAAAAAAAAAAGTAAAAAGCATTAAAGTAATATTCACAACCTCTGTTACTTATCCACTGCCCTCCATCACAACAAACATGTTAGTTTTGTACACACCCTTCACAGAATGGGGCTGACTGGAGCTCTACAGGACACGGGGATAGCCTCCCAACAGCAAGACATTTCTCCTCTTTATCCCTTTTCTGGACAGAACCAGATGCACACCTAACAGTGGAGCAAAGTCCAGTGAAACTGGGAAGCAATATTCTTTGCCTCATGTTCCTCGAGGACTGCCATGTTAGGGAGCAATGCCAAGGTCTTGTCACATGCCTCTCTGTGTTTTAAAGTCCTTTTTCTTCTCTTTTATGTTATTTATTTATTTTTTATTTATTTTTTATATATGTAAAAGCATGTATTAGAGTTTGAACAACTGAATGATAAAATGCAGTCTTAGGCACAGATGCTGCAGGGAATAGCGTTTGAAATTCTCCAACATACTAAGTTATAATTGGGTTTTAATGCATAAAATGGCTGAGCAATTTAAATGTTTAGCAAAGAAAACAGTCTTGCCTAGAGTTTATGAAGTGGGAAGCCTATTTCTTATAATGATTAACTGTGAGTCATCATTTCAACACAAGCATCCACTGGCATCTGCCCCAGATAAGGGGTGCTGAAGGCTCACAACGATTTACCAAACTAGAGTCTTATGATGATGGATAGTAGCACATTTTTGCCTGTGAAATGAAGACGGTAAGTAACAAACCACGAAGCATGCTGACTTTACAGTCTACCTGCCCCAACTTACTAAATGAAGAATAAGGTTTTAAAAGCATATATCCAGGGCACCTGGGTGCCTCAGTGGGTTAAGCATCTGACTTCGGTTCAGGTCATAATCTCGAGGTCAGTGGGTTCGAGTCCCGCATCAGGCTCTGTGTTGACAGCTCAGATCCTGGAGCCTGCTTCAGGTTCTGTGTCTTGTTCTCTGTGCCTGCCCTCCCCCAACCCCCAACTTCTCTCTCTTAAAAATAATAAAAAAAAAAAACATTAAAAAAAATAAAATATATTCAACATCTGCTTGCATGTGTCCGTGCTTGAAGACAGAGATTGTACTAAGATTAGGCAATCAAAAGCCTACAGAATTTTTCACAGTGGCCTGGAGGTCTATCCTTGATAACTTGATCCATTTGGCTGCTTCTTATAAAAGCCTGACTTTATCATCGTGTCTTGGACCCACACCATGAAAATCACGATAGCAATCATGATAGGCCCTCTTCCCTAACACATGACAAGGTACGCAGAAAGTGTGGGCAAAGTTACCCCTACACGTCAGTTCCAAAAGCTCTGGGCCTAGAGACAAGTCCTTCTTGTGCCGTCTTCCTGCCCAGTAAGGCAAGGTTTGAATGGAGAAATCCTTGGCATGAGCCTCGGAAGAAGAGTATGTGGGAACGAGCTCCACCCCTACTGGTTATAAATCTGAATACTGCTTAGATGTTCCCCTTGAAGAAAGAAAATAGTAAAACATGGGAATTAATACTCATGCTGAGTGTCCAATAGGGTAATGCAAAGACATAGTGTGAGGAGCTTTGCAAATGCAATGTGTTATCATAAGGGAAATGAGGCCTCCAAATTTGCTAGCAACATTTCAGAGACTGGAAGAAGGAACAGATAGCCTGAAAATCAGGGATGGTGGATTCCAAGTTATATTTAATGCAAGACAAATAAGCTGATAAAGAGTGAGACAAGACGAGACAAGTCAGTTTGGTTCCCATTGATGCTGGAAGTATACAGTCAGTAGAGCTAAGCATCTTTGGGTTCAATCCAGTCTCTGCAACCAAATAGCATGTGACCTCAGTGAGGTTGCCTATACTCTAGGAAGCTTCTTATTTTTTAATGTTTATTTATTCATTTTTGAGAGACAGAGAGAGACAGTACACAAGCAGGGAAGGGGCAGAAAGAGAAGGAGACACAGAATCGGAAGCAGGCTCCAGGTGGCAAGCTGTCAGCACAGAGCCCGATGCAAGGCTCGAACCCACCAACTGTAAGATTATGACCTGAGTCGAAATCGGATGCTCAACCGACTGAGCCACACAGGCACCCCTAGGAAGCTTTTTCGATAGAGAAAGACTTAACGTAATAGATCTCCTTGGCACCAGCATCCTACCAAGGACCCTCTGGAAACATAATGATCTTCAGGCCAACACTGAAAGTATAGTCTTATGCAGACGGGTCTCCCATTATCAACTACAAGTCCCAGACTCAAATAGAATCTATTAGCTCTTCTGTGGCAAGTCTTTCCCAACCAATGAAGCCAACCTCTTGTCTGAGTTGAAGAGTCGATCAATGTTGATTCTGTAGCATCTAGTCAGGAGCATACACTCCCACTCAAGTTTCTTATATTTTCCTCATTAACAAAACTAGGGGAACGGCAAGATGAACCTAAATACTCTTACATGTTGACACATAAGGCGACGGAAGGTAGAGTTACTTTGAATTTAAGCTGAGCTTTAATGATAAAGTGCTCAAGTCACCATGATCTAAGCAAATGTTCAAGGAAAAAACAAACACGTGCATAGAGACAGACAGACGGTGTGCAATCAGTGAGTCAACACACAGTGGCTAAAAGTACAGTCTAATACAACACATTTATCTGGATTTGTAAACAAATAGTACACCAAACTGTAGTATCAGAATCAAATGCATGGTGTGGAATAATACATGCTGGCATACCTACTGACCTTGAGTGTTCAGTCCTAGCTGTGTGATCTGTGCTTGCCGGCTATATGGAGCCCAATTTACCACCTGGCTCAGAAGTCAAGACAGGTGATAAGTAGAGGTTAGTGATAATACTGCTATTAGAGTATTAGAATATTATTGGATATCATGTGAAAATTGTTTTAGAAACGTTTCTCAATTTAATTTCATCTTTATACTATTAAGGTGGGTATTATTGATCCCATTTTACAGATAAGAAAACTGAGGGTAAGGGACCAAACGCTTCTGAATCCATAGGTCTAGCTCTTAATTTTACGGCCTACTGCATAAATTCCAATTTCAGGTTGGATCCCAGAGTCTTTAGTATAACGACCCCATTACTGCTTCCGGTCCTTAGGTCAGAAAGGAACTTAAAATTATTCCTTTGTATTTTTCCATAGTTTCATTCTAGAAGGGCTTGGAGAGGTCTGCAATGATCAACTGACCAAGTAACCATTGGTCAGTAACCTTCAGTATCTACAACTGGGGCAGAATTTTCATGAGAGCATTTTAGTTCTTTTCTCCTTCCCAGCTATATCAGAAGGAGAGTGACCCTCACTGCCTGTCACAGACTTTGACATTGGAGTATTGATTGTTTCAAAATGGAAAGAAAAATAGAGCTCAGATTTACAGGTTACAACCATAAAAAATCTTAGAAGAACTATTTATACCAAACGATAACAGTGTAAAATTCTGTATATAAAGGAATTATGGTCTTTTTCATTTTCTTCTTTAGGTTGGCCTGTATTCTCAAAATATTTTACAGTAGATATACATTATCTCGTTACTGGAAAAGTTACATTAAAAATAACATGGTGATGTACTGGTCTGATGATTTTATTTAAAAAGCTATCTCTAAAATACTCTTTCTTACTGTACTAAGACATTCACCTTATTCTGTTCTGTTTTTTTAAACTTATTAAAATGTGATCTGTGGTTACATCGTATTTATCCCATGATTTCTGGTTTCTCTTTTGATTTCTATCATCTGATAGTAACTGTGGGGAATGCTGTGATAAAACTCCTAGCTCTGACCCTCACTAACTGCACAATATGGAGTAATTTAACCTCCCCATTTCCTCACCCATAAAGCAGGAATAATACTATTTCCTTGCGGTGAGGTGAAGGTTCTTAAAATTCTCTAACCCTCCATAATTTTTCTTCCCTCTTGTTTAATATAGAACTTATTTATATAAGCCACTTGACCACTTAGCCTTTCTTAAATTGACTTTTTGTCAATACTGTTGCAACAATTGGTCAAATGAATAACTGAATAAAAGGGGATACAACTGTGTCTACAGTGTCAGGTTGGATGTATGGAGAATATGAATAGTAAATCAGACCTGGCCACTCACAATCAAGTAGGACCAAATAGATCCATATAAATAAGCACAATACAAGTCAAATGCTAAGGGAAATTGGGGAAGGGGAAGGCTAATTCCAAACAGAACCAGAAGCAAGAAAGACTTCACCTACAAGGTGGCACTGAAGAAGGGCCTTGAAAGATGGACAATATTTCATAGGCTGAAAACTGGGGACATGATCAAAAAAAATATGAACTTTGGAATTCTCTTTACATTCCTAGCCCCTACTATTGTGCTTACACAAATCATTTTCCACTGTTTTGTTGCTCATTATTCTCTGCTTAAACCTTAAGTCTTTGTTGGTTGAAATTGGCAATGATGGGACATCTCTCAGGCCCAAGAAAGAATCAGAGTTTGAATTTTTGGGCTATTTCCCAAAGGAATGAGAGTTGGTCTGTAGCTGGGATGCTTATAGCCCTCTTGGCTGTGAAAGAAAAGGATTCTTTGATTCTTGACAATAGTCCTATTACAAAGCCAAATTTTTATCTATATTCTGCAAATTTAAGGATAGAAAGCAAGTTGTGGTTTTGTTTGGTTGATTTGGGCTTAAAACTCTGAAAACAGCTTAATGTAAGGATGTTTTTATCTGTTTTCTGTTTGATTGGTTGGGTTTTTCTGCAAAGTGCATCTTTCCCAGAAAAAAGGTATGCAGTGGCCAACGGGGGTCATGTTACCTAACCTATGTTTTCACATCTGTCACGTGGGGATGCTTATAGTACCTACACAGAGGATTATTAAAGTACATAGCAAGAATAAATGCTTTACAAATGTTGAAGACACATACCCTCTCAACAAAATTATCTATTTGTTTTCGGGGGTGGAGGAGGTACACATGCACACACGCACACACACACACACACACACACACACACCCCAAACTCCCTAATGTTTTAGGGATTGCTTGTTGTCTCTACGTGTATCAGCATTTGCATTTTCTACTAGTAGAAAACCTAGGCACAGGGCATTAACCCCAAATGGAAAACTGGTCATAAAGAAATTATTTAATTTTTTTCATATCTAATTAACAGGTGAAACCAAAGGCTGTATTTCAGTGGCCAGTGATGTTGCTACTGCGTTTTCAGTGATGCTGGAATAGGTATGTAAAGAATGCTGTTCTCTCACTAGTGGTACACTGTTTATCCTTACTCTTATTAACCCATCGCCTTTGTCTACCCTGTTTTTATGACAGCCAATTGTGGTATATATATATATACCACTCCGTGAACATTTGTCATCTCCTGGTATCCCCTGGTTAGGGATATAAACACAGCATTAAGAATCATCCTATGTAATAGGCACACAGAAAAGGGACTCAAGTCCTTGATAAAGAGAGGAAAACCAATGGAATAGAGATATATTAAATGACACTTAGTAGAAGACCAAGCTGTCTCAGTAAATATGAATCACATTGACAGAATGGCCATAGAGTTCACTGTACAATCAACAGACTTTATGGTATTAACTTGTGAAGTTTATTCTTTCCCTGATACCATAACCATTACTTGAAGAACCATTACTTGAAGTCAGGGTTCCCACCACACCAGAGCATGGCCGTGAACACAGGTGCATATACAGGGAGAAATTTCCAAGGACAGGAGTGGTTGGGCTGGGGTTGGTCATCACCATCACCATCATCATCGTAGTCACCATCATCACTGGGCCATTCATTCACTGACCACTAGCCAAACACTGCTAAATTCTTTCAGAGACGCTTTCATTTAATTCCCTCCAACTACACTATTCCCATTTTACTGATGAGGAAAATGAGGCACAGCAAGGTTAAGGGATGAGTTGAAGAAGCTATAGCTAGTAAGTGAGAAAGTCAGGATTTGAACACACTCCAAAAAGCCTCGTTCTTAACCATCCTACTTCACTGCCTTCTCACCTTTTAGGGGATTTACAGGACTAAGCAGTGACTAAAATCTCAGCAAACTCAATAACACAAAAAACGTGGTATCCGCAAAGGCCTGAGAAAAGGCCATGTTTCAAATGAAAGCATCGGGGCGCAGACAGAAAACACACACACACACATACACTCGGGGATTTTATTAGCATTTTCTCCCTGCTGAAACTTTTAATGCGGCACTACAATGTATTCATTGCAAGGTGCCATTAGGGCCGGGCTCACTTCAAGTGTTACCAATTCATGAGCACATTAATAACATAGTTAATATGAAGTGTTTAGAGCCTCCACATCGGTGACAAATACGACGCAGCCAAATATCCTGACCACTGAGGCCACGGAGGAACAATTTGGTAGATTTCATCAACAGTTCTAATTATGTTCCTGTCAAGTCGAGAACGAAGTAATCCATAACTGGGGGGTGCTGGAAGACAGTGGCACAGAAGAGTAATTTATGCCCCAGACACAGGGTCCTTTTTGTAGTTAGTGTGCACAACGCTTGACTAACAAGTGTGTTCAAAAAAGGAATGTATTAGGGAAAACACAGCCCTCTTGGTTGGAGAGCCTTGTCAGGTGTAAGCTTATGAGGAGTTATGAGGTAATGACTTCCAGAAGCCTTGTTCATACAAGCGTCTGGAGTTCAGGGCTCCCAGCAGCCTCGGAACTGCGGGTTGTAAGATGTAGGATATCGGCTCCAAGCCTCTCTCGGACTTTTTTTCTACTGCTCCATTTGAGCCGCGTCTCCAGAGAGGATTTGTGGGCAGACTTTGAAGTGTGACAGGAGGGATGCTGAATGGAGTGAGCCAATGAGGAGTCAACTTAGGGAATAGATTTTTTTTTAAAAATAACAGTTCAATCCTCAGATAGCAGTATCATCGGAGACACGAGGATATTGTTAGCAGCGGGGGTGGGGGGGGGGAGAACCCTTTTATGAAGCTATAAATAATGTGCTAATGGAATGTGCAAAGGAATTGTTAGGAACAGTAAACTGAAATGTCACAATACCCCTGCACCGCTCCCACCCCGCAACTGAAGTATGGGACAGACAATTAGAAGAGAGTGGGGGCAAGACAAGAAAGAGGGGGAGGGAGGGCATCATGCAGTTTTGAGTGATTTTCCACTGCCATCTATATTGGAACGCAGCTCCCATTCTCTCCAACAGGGTAATTTTACACACGGCACTCTTATTAAATATTTCAAAGAGGGGAGGGGAAGGAGGAGGAAGAGTTATGTGTCTGCTGCTTTTTTTTTTTTTTTTTCTTTTTTAAGAGTTAAGGCTGGTAATGTTAGCAGGCGCTTGGTTATTATTACCGATCAGTTGTTAATTAAAATAAAATGAAGCTTTTTAAACTTCAACACCGTATTGCAAATTATGCAAAAGACACAACTAATTGCATTATTAGCAAAAATTACATTTAAAAATAGCTCCACACAAAGAACTAAAATTATCTAATCTAAACTTGCTTTTACCAGATGAAGCCTGAGGAGACAGAGCTCTGGGGAAAACAAGGGTTTTTCTGTCCCTCATTCAACAAAGAGAGAGACAGAGAGACAGAGACAAAGGGAGAATAAAGTGAATAAATTTTATTACTAAATATTGATAGAAATAAATACGTTTGAAATTACCAAAGATCAACTATTAGATAATGAAGCTATTAGGTCATTCTCACCCACTACAACATGATACACATTTGGACAAAGTGCGTTCTTAATCATCTACAAATAATTTTCCAAGCAATGGGTTGAAGGTAACCAGGCCTCATTTTATTAATAAGGCTTTCTTGGGTCTTTAAATGTAAGGCTTGGTCAGAGATGGGGTAGAAATAAGCCCCCAAAATGGTAAAGATACTTGTCATATATAGATATATACATATATATGTATATACATGTGTAGATATATACATATATATGCATATGTATGTGTGTACGTATATGTCTATATATATATGTGTGTGTGTGTGTATGTGTGTGTGTGTGTGTGCACGCGCACATGTGTATTTATCCTTTTTACACATTTTTTTCAAGTTAGAAGATTATTATCCATTGTTCTTTTACCCAAGTTGTTTCTTTTGCCTGGGTGGATACCTGAGAGTTGCCTGCGTCTGCAAATGAATTTTCATGTTTTATTTTGCTATACAGAGACTTCGAGGTGCCCACAGGTCCCTTTGGGCTCTCTCAGGCTGTACAACTGGCAATATAGTAATGCAAAAGAAGACAGTGCAATTGTCTCTGCAAGCAAGCACTGCAAAATGGCTCAGTTACTATCATTGTGTGTTTAGTATTATCTGGATTAATTTGTTTCCTTTACCCCTCCCTCTCATTTTTAAAGCCACCACCAGCTCTCAAGAATGGCACCCAGTTTACATTTTAGCAAAGGTAAAACATTAGATGGACAAAAAGACAATTATGATATAGATTTTGGGGGATGCCTTCTTGCTCAACGTGGACTGAAGCTCCCAAGCTGAATGGAAAGTTCCTTTTAACTATTAGCTTTGGCAAGATTCCTCCGGCAGGTGGAGAATATAAACATTATTCTCCTTATCCATGAAGAGAGAAACAAGTTACCTACTGAAATGTCATCCTGCTGCAGGATCATACATATGACCCTTTCAATAGACAGTCGGGGCCTGAGAGCATCTTATATGTAGAAACTCTGGAAGTAACAACTGCCAGCTACTTTTGTAAAATGACCATATTAGCTAATGAGTAACCCGACTAACCTGACAGAAAAGCCAGAGTCTGGCGGAAGACGATGCTCTCTCATTCCGTTATATCCTTTTTAAAACTTCCTTCACCATCAGCTTCACTTTTTCATTTAATTTCACTTTTTTTCCTGTAGGTTGTCAACCAAGATTTAGTAGAGGAACTGAACAAAGGAATAGAACTGAGCCACCGAAAGGCAATGACTACGGTAAAACTCACACTATACTAGGGACCCTGTGTTCACGATTCTCCGCCGTTTTGCTCTGAAGCCCCAGAACTGATCAGCCCAAACCTCCTCACTCGTCTCATGGAATGCCTTGTACATAGTAAGTGCTCAAAAAACTACCCCTGGGGGTGGCTGGGTGGCATGGTCCATTCAAGTCCAGCACTTAATTTCAGCTCAGGTCATGATTTCACGGTCCATCGAGCCCCACATCAGGCTCTGTGCTGTCAGCAGAGCCTGCTTGGGATTCTCTCTCTCCCTCTCTTTCTGCCCCTCCCCTGCTCTCTCTCTCTCTCTCAAAATAAATAAATAATTTTCTCTCTCTCAAAATAAATAATAAATTACTGTGCATTGACCTTTCGCAAGGAAAATCGGATGCTTTATCCAAAGAACAAAAAAAGCTGCATTTCGAATTTTATAAAAATATTACTCAATCACAGAGTATTTTGAAAATGTGTAATTCAGAGATCATAGAGCAAGTGAGGAAAGTCAGTTGGTCACAAAAATTCAATGACAGGATCCATTGAATTTGAAAACCAGTTCCAAGGCTGCTGGTATGATTACCACCCTAGGCTATTTTCTTTTAATAACAATTATAAGAGAGTCTGTTTGTAGATCTGTTGTATGTTGTATGTTGACACTTTACTACTTCTAGGTAATTTGGTCATTCTTCAAAATCTGGACTTATCACTTCTGTGAAAAATTTGACACATAAAACTGGCCGCCAATTAATACCTTCGTTTGCTGTTCTTTTTTTTTTTTTTTTTTTTTTTTACTCCTCTTTAAAGGAATAGTCAGTAGATACTGCTTAAGGCTAAATTTAGGGGACAGAAAGATAATCTGTCTAAATCAAGGTGGCTAATCCAATTACCGATTTCACTCAGTAGAGTCGCCCTCGGGCTGCTATATATCATCATCGTTCATGTAAAAAGTGTTCTTGAGACACTTTTCTGGAGAAAACCTGCCAGCATTGTGCTACCCATTCATAGCTCTATCCAACAAGCAAGTGTCAACATAACAGTATGAGGAGTGCATATGCTGAGGCTGGCTTGGGAAGAGCCCCAAATGTCATGTTATGGAGTTATTCTCTATGCAATAGAAGGAATGGGGCACTGAACATCAAAGATGAGAGGAGACCAAGAGCTTCCAGCTCCTCATTCGTAGAATGAACAAATGAGGCAGCAAGGTCCTACGAACAGTACCGCAATGAGGACAAAATGAAATATTGCACAGTGAATGCATTTTGCATTCACTAGATGAGGAGGAGAGACAGACTGGATGATGCGGGAGGTTTTATTCACTGTGGATGTTGGAATAAAGCATGAACCATTAACAAAATCAGATGGTCAGGAAGGGATACCTTGGAAGGAAGAGAAGAAAAACTGCCTGAAAAATGGGTATGTGGGGCTTCAGGCAGCACACCCAAGTGGCTCTGGCCAGCATTTGGAAGGGTTCCTGGACATTAGAAGACACTTTGAAACCAGAATGTACAAATAGGTATTACATGTACAGATGTAAGCTTTGGAGCCCGACTTGTGGAACAATGATAATGACAGATGCTGGCAGGTGGGTAGCAATGGAGACAAAATGTCATCTAAAAAACAGGGAGAAATTCAGGCACGCACAGGATCATGTACGCTGAAGAACAAGAAAGTGTTAAATACAAGGAAGTGCCATTAAATACAGCAGAGTGTTCAACAATAGGGGGACTCAGACAACATCAATGGATTCCATGATTGGAAGGTCACTGGAGACCCACAGAGGCAGCAGTGAAGGACAGTGATGAGGCAGCATGAAATCACAAGCAGGTTGTGACAATTTGGTGGAGACCAGTCCATAAAACATTTTTATGGCAAAATTGATAGTGAAGGAAGTGAGAAAAGCAAGGCGACTATTGGAGCAGTTATCAAGTGTGGGAAGCGTTTTTGTTTGTTTTGCTTTTTTTCTTTTTCCTACGGTAGAAAAGTGGTCACTGGAATTAGAGGAATTCAGCATGTTGAGGACCAACTGATAAAGTTAAACCTCACAGAACCCAGGCAGGATTGGGATTAGCTTTGGCAGGGAGGCGTGTTTCAACAGAGATGGAGAGGAGAGAAGATGTCACAAGTTCTATTGAACTTGACAATGGAAAAAAGTGGCAAGATGAAGTGCATGATAATGTCCAATCCTTTAAAAGAATTTACAAAGTACCAGTAACAGGAGTCATGGGAACTAGGAAAACACAGCTGAAAACAATATATGGCTATAATATTTATATTCCAACATTTCACGAGGGAATTTAAAGTAATTCTTTGATGTTTTGCAAACAAAATAACTGTTTAACTCATTGAAGTTTCTACTTTTTTTTTTTTTTAATAGAGAACTTTTAAAAGGGGTGCCTGGGTGGCTCAGTCGGTTAAGCGTCTGAGTTTGGCTCAGGTCACGATCTCACAGTCCGTGAGTTGTAGCCCCGCGTTGGGCTCTGTGTTGACAGCTTGGAGCCTGGAGCCTGCTTCAGATTCTGTGTCTCCCTCTCTCTCTGCCCCTCCCCACTCACACTCTGTCTCTCTGCCTCTCTCTCAAAAATAAACATTAAAAAAATGTTTTAATTAAAAAAAATGTTTATTTACTTATTTGCAGGGGGAGGGGCAGAGAGAAAGGGAGAGAGAGAGAGTATCCCAAGCAGGCTCTGCACTGTCAGCACGGAGCCCCACGCAGGGCCTGAACCCACAAACCGCGTGATCATGACTTGAGCTGAAATCCAAAGTGGGCCCTTAACCGACTGAGCCAACCAGGTGCCTCTCTACATTTTTAATCCTGTTGCTCCAGAATCATGTTGTCTTAGCTTAACAGACTCATGCTACCTCAAACAGAATTAATATATATCATATAATTGTATAATATATGTGTATATATATTATATATTATATATGTGTATAATATGTATATATATAATATATATACACACATATATACATGCTGAATTACAAATTAACTTCCCAAACAGATGTAATATTTGGGGCACTCTAGATCTTGCCTATGCAGGGTGAGAGAAGCAGCCAGTGATGCTATTTTAAGAAAAATCAGAACAGTTAATAAAAAAATAAATTTTTATCGCTGGACTGATTTTCAACACTAACAAAAATAATGAAAGTAACCGGCAAGTTTTATACAGCATGAAGCCCCCACCTCAGACCTATGAATAGCAAATCACTTTAGAAACCAACAACTTTCTTCTCCTCTACTGTCCTTTATGGGGGTTATACCTTTAAGCTTCACACGGCAAGAATCCATTCTGTTGGTCTCCAACGAGTAAACTTGAGGACAGAATAAAATAAAATAAGAAAATTAAGTTCCTTTCTCACAAGTGAGTTAAAACCCATCAGCAGTAAGTCATTGAATTTAACTGCACATCTCTTGTCATTTTGTTTTATTTTTTTACTGTTTTTATTTCTACAATCATAGGCCTAGCAAGACCGCAATCTCCTGGCGGGAGCCTGGCACCGGCACAATGGGATGACCAGCGAGGCAGCGGGAAAACAGGCGCTCTCTCTCCTCTTCCCTCTCTGTTGTATAAAAGGAGCTTGGCATGAATGAGTTTTACAACAGCCACCAACCACTTCTTCGTTTTTTCTGAGCAATCATCGATATCAGCATCAAGTGGTGTGGTGGCTCCACAGCACATTGTGGCAACAGAGCGAGCCCAGCATGCAAACGTTTTGGCTAATTTAGAATCCTTGTGCAGCCGAATCAAACATGACAAGACGATGGCAAAAAGAGAGGCTATTATACCAAATGAGAGCGGGTGGACGGCTGAAATTGGTTTGAGTGGCAGAGACAAAAGAGGGGAAAGGAAGAGAAATAACTGAGAATGATAATCCCAGATAACACAGGCTGCCAGATATACAGATATATCCATGCAAAGACACACACACACACACACACACACACACACTCACTCACTCACAGAAGACAAGGCAAATGCTTCCAAGCTTTAGTCCTGGGCAGATCGGGCATAAGAACACCTTCATAACAAGAAGGAAAACCAAATAAACTACCATATGATAAAGCATTGGTCCACTTACAGGTAAAAATATATTTAACTTTAAAAAATGTAAAGCTTTCCACAGAAATATCCAATTTTTTAGAATACTAAAACTGTCATTTCCTACTTGAAGTAATGTGGGGATACCAAACTGTCATTTCTAGGAGAAGTGGGGAGTCACTGATTTAGGACTGGCAAATCCGAAGATAAGCCCGTGGGTTTGTGCCCAGCGCCTAAAGGTTTCCTCAAGTCATCAAGAGAATTTGAGGGGAACCACTGCAAGATGGTGGTGTAGCAAGACCCTTAATTTACCTCTTCCCGCAGACACACCATACCTATAGCTCCATATGGAGTAAGTCCACTGAAAAAGATCTGAAAACTACGTGAACTATTTCTCCACAACAAAGAGAAGAAGACCACATGTAGGGGCACCTGGGTGGCTCAGTCAGTTAAGTGTCTGACTCCAGTTCAGGTCATGATCTCACGATTCGTGAGTTTAAGCCCTGCATTGGGTTCTGTGCTGTCAGCACAGAGCCTGCTTTGGATCCTCTTTTCCCTTTCTCTGTCAGCCCTTCTCCCCACTCTCACTCTATCTCAACCATAAATAAATATTTTTTAAAAAGACCACATCTAGATGGGCAGGGGAGGCAGAGACATGGTCTCACCAAAACCCCACAGTGGATGCACAGTAGGAAGGGATCTCACCAGTGTGGTGCTTCTCCCAGAGAAGTGGGGGGTTGGTGTCCTAGAAAAGGTACCCCAGTCTCTTGGATCTGCATCAGAGAGGTGCCCCAAAACATCTGGCTTAGAAAACCAATAGGACTGATGTCTGAGGGACCCAAAGTACTATAGGAAACTGAAATTTCCCTTTTAAAGGGTTCATGTGCAGTCTCACCCAACCCAAGATCCAGGAAAAAAAAAACCAAAAAAACCAAAAAAACAAACCAGCAGTTTGAAAGTGCCTAGAGCATATGGGAAGGAGGCTCATTTGTTGATCGAAAAGCACCTGCTGGAGGGAAAGGGAATAGCTGAAACACTCCCCCGAGATGGATGTGCTAAGGAATAGCATTTTTGCACACTCCATCTACCCAGCTAGCACAGGTGGCTGGGCTTAGAGGCAGCACCCTCCCGTGGCCCAGGTAAGATAGTGGGGGTGAGCAGTCCTGGCATTATCCCACTGCCTTGCTGAAACCAGAGACCGTGGGTGTCTGTAGCACTCCCCTGCTTCCTGGCTAGGGCACGCAAGCACAAAGAGTCATAGCATTGTCCCCCTCTCTGCCTGGGGCTGGGGAGTGTAAACACCTTCTCCCACTCAGCCTAAAGCCAGCCCAATTGCACAGACAAGGCATTCTCCTGCTGTATTCCTGAAACTCGCAGGTGCACACAGTCAGGACATTTTCCTGTTGCCTCCCTGATGCTGGGAAGTGTGCTCCACCCCCTACAATTTCCAGCCGCCCTGCTAAAGTCAGCGGACACATGCGGGCCACACAAAGGACAGCCCTTGATCATCTGGCTCTGGTGGCCAAGATGGCTGGCATTCCTGCACTCCATGGGAATGTAACAATCAGAAAGACAGTTCTCCGCAGGTCGCCACCCCCAGGGCATCACAAAGACAGCAGACTGAAATGGAACCCTGGTTTCCTGTGACAAAGCCCTATTTACTTAGTCTGGAACGGTAGCCTGAAGGACAGGCATCAGTTTTTCCACACATCTAGAGGCTAAGGAGATGCTCCTAGTAAATGAAGGCAGGGAGATGCTATCTTTGTGCACACCTTTGGCCTCATTACAGCTGGACAAGACCTTCAGAAATCAGCCAAAGCGACACCCTCAGATCACCTGGTCTGGAGGCCAGCAGGGATTAAGATTAAAGCTCCACAGGACAGCATTTATTTGCATTCTTTAAAAGATGCTACCGGAGGGTCTGGCTTCCAATCAGCTTGAACTAGGTGCTAAATGAAACTACCCCTCCAACCCACACTTGGAGCCATGACATGTCTTGGCACATCCTCAGCAAGAAAGACATATCAAGAATATATCAGCTGGTTAAGACAATCACAAAGGTTTGAGAGACAACAAAGAGCTAGGACAAGGTTAAACAAGAAGCTTCATCACCTACACAAGGCCATTCACTCATTTAAGACTGAGAGAAGAAGCTGCTTCCTCTAATACATAGAAACAAACACAGAGAGTTAAACAAAATGAGGAAACAGAGAAATATGTTCCAAGTGAAAAAACAAGACAAAAACCTCAAGAAAAAAACAAGGAAAAACCTTAATGATACAGTGGTAAGTAACCTACCTGATAAAGAATTCAAAGTTATGGTCATAAAGATGCTCACTGTGTGGAAGAGAATGGATGAACACACTGAGAACTTCAACAAAGGGATAGAAACTGTAAGAAAATACCAAATGGAAATCAGAGAGATAAAAAATATAATAAGTGAACTAAAAAATATACTAGAGGGGTTCAACAGCAGACTGGATGAAGTAGAAGAATGAGTCATTGAGCTGGAAGATAAAGGAATGGAACTCACCCAGACAAAGCAAAAAAAAGAAACAAGAATTTTAAAAATTCCAACCTCAAGTGGAATTCACATTATAAGGGTGTCAGAAAAAGAAAGAGAGAAAAAAGGCATAAAAACTTACTTGAAAAAAAAATGGCCGAAAACTTCCCTAACTTAAGGAAAGAAACAGACTCCAGATCCAGAAATTCCAGACAGTTACAAATAAGGTGAACCCAAAGAGATCCACTTCAAGACACATTATAATTAAAATGTCAAAATTTAAAGATAAAGAGAGAATCTTAAAAGCAGTAAGAGACAAGCAAATTGTTACATACAAGGGATGTCCCATAAAACTATCAGCAGATTTCTCAGCAAAACCTTGACAGCCCAGTGGCATGACACATTCAAAGGGCACCTGGGTGGCTCAGTCAGTTAAGCAGCTGACTTTGGCTCAGGTCATGATCTCACAGTTCACGAGTTCAAGCCCTGCATTGGGCTCTGTGCTGGCAGCTCAGAGCCTGGAACCTGCTTCAGATTCTGTGTCTCACTCTCTCTCTGCCCCTCCCCTGCTCACGTGCTTGCTCTCTCTCTCTCTCTCAAAAATAATAAAAAAAATAATAAAATAAACGTTAAAAAAATTTTTAAAGAAGTGCTGAAAGAAAAAAAAAATTTCAATGAAAAATACTCTACCCAGGAAGGTTATCATTCAGAATCAAAAGAGATAGTTTTCCAAACAAGCAAAAGTTAAAGAAGCTAATCACTACTAACCCAGCCCTTAGGAGAAATGTTAGGGGACTTCTTTAAGCTAAAATGTAATGGCACTAATTAATAACAAGAAAACATAAAAAAATAAAATTCTCACTTTCTGGAAAGGGCTAATATTTTGTAAAATAGTGGATTAACCAATTATAAAGCTATTATGAAGGTTTAAAGACAAAAGTAGTCAAATTAACTAAAACTGCAATAATTATTATTTTTAAAATATTTATATATATTTTTAATTTAGAGAAGGAAAGAGAGCACATGAGTGAAGGGGGGTGGGCAGAGAGAGGTGGAGACAGAGGATCTGAAGTGGGCTCTGTGCTGACAGCAGAGGGTCTGATGCAGGGCTCAAACTCACAAAGTTTGAGATCATGACCTGAGCTGAAGTCAGATGCTTAACTGACTGAGCCACCCAGGTGCCCAAAACTACAATAATGTGATACACTATATTAACAATTAAAATATAAAAATCATATGATCATCTCAATAGATGCAGTAAAAGCATTTGACAAAATTCAATGTCCATTTATGATAAAAAATTCTCAACAGGTGCGATTTAGGGAACATACCGCAACATAATAAGGGCCATATACAACATATCATACTCAATGGTGAAAACTTACAAGTTTTTCCTCTATGATCAAGAATAAGACAACGATGTCTACTATCCCCACTTTTATTCAGTAAAGTGTTAGACATCTTAGCCACAGCAATCAGGCAAGAAAAATTTTAAAAAGGCATACAAATTGGAAAAGAAGAAGTAAAAATATCACTAGTTTCAGATAACACGATACTACACACAAAATACCTTAAAGACTCTACCTCCAAAAAACTGCTAGATCTAATAAATGAATTCAGTAAAGTTGCAAGATACAAAATTAATATACAAAAACCTCACGTTTCTATATAATAACAAAATTTCAGAAAGACAAATTAAGAACAATCCCATTTACAATTGCATCAAAAAGAATAAAGTACCTAGGAATAAATTTAATCAAGGAGGTGGAAGACCTGTACCCTGAAAGCTATAAGACACTGATGATAGAAGCTGGAGATGCACAAATGAATGGAAAAAATATTCCATGCTCATAGGTTGGAAGATTTAATATTGCTAAAATGTCCATACTGCTCAAGGCAATCTATAGATTCAATACAATTACTATCAAATTACCAACAGCATTTTTCACAGAACCAGAACAAATAATTATCAAATCTGTATGGAACCATAAAATATCCTTAATAGCCAAAACAATCTTGAGAAAAAGAAATAAAGCTGATGGTATCACACCCCCTGATGTCAAACTATGTTACAAAGCTATAGTAATTAGGGGCGCCTGGGTGGCTCAGTCAGTTGAGCAGCCGACTTCGGCTCAGGTCATGATCTCGCGGTCTGTGAGTTCAAGCCCTGCGTCGGGCTCTGTGCTGACAGCTCAGAGCCTGGAGCCTGTTTCGGATTCTGTGTCTCCCTCTCCCTGACCCTCCCCTGTTCATGCTCTGTCTCTCCCTGTCTCAAAAATAAATAAAAAAGGTTAAAAAAAATTTAGAGGAAAAAAAAAGCTATAGTAATTAAAACAGTATGGCATTGGCATAAAAACAGATACATTGATCAGCGGAATAGAATGGAGAGTCCAGAAAAAAACCTACTATACATGGTCAATTAATTTATGACAAAAGAACCAAGAATATACAATGGGGAAAGAACAGTCTCTTCAATAAATAGTGAAAATTGGACAGCCACATACAAAAAACAAAGAAAGAAATGAAACCACCATCCTACACCATACATAAAAATTAACTCAAAATGGATTAAAATTTTGAATGTAAGACCTGAGACCATACAACTCCTAGAAGAAAACACAGAAGTAAGCTTCTTGACATTTTTCTTAGCAATGTGTTTTGGATATGACTCCAAAGGCAAGGGGAACAAAGGCAAAAGCAAGTGACTGGAAGTATATCAAACTAAAAAGCTTTTTCACAGCAAAGGAAATCATGAACAAAATGAAAAGGCAGCCTATTGAATAGGAGAAAATATTTACAAATCATATATCTAATAAGGGGTTAATATCCAAAATATATTAAGAACTCCTACAACTCAACATAAAAACAGCCTGATTAAGAAATGGGAAGAGGATTTAAAAAAAATTGTTTAATGTTTATCTTTATTTTTGATACAGAGAGAGACAGAGCATGATCAGGGGAAAGGCAGAGACAGAGGGAGACACAGAATCCGAAGCAGGCTCCAGGCTCTGAGCTGTCAGCACAGAGCCCGACACGGGGCTCGAACTCGTCAACTGCGAGATCATGACCCGAGCCGAAGTCGGATGCTCAACCGACTGAGCCACCCAGGAGCCCTCAAAGGAGAGGATTTGAATAAACATATTTTTCCAAAGAGGACACATATATATAGCCACCAGGCACATGAAAAGATGCTCAATATCACTAATTATCAGGGAACAGCAAATCAAAACCATAATGAGATACTACCTTCCACTTGTCAGAAAGGCTATTAAAAAAAAAAAAGACAAGAAATAACAAGTGTAATTATCAAGCGAGGATGTGAGAAAAGGGAACCCTCATATACTGTTGGTGGGAATGTGTACTGGTGCAGCCACTATGGCAAACAGCATGGAGGTTCCATGAAGAATTAAAAATAGAACTACAATGTGATCCAGCAATTCCACTACTGAGTATCTATCTGAAGATAATGCAAACACTAATTCAAAAAGATATGTGCATCCCTATGTTCATTATAACATTATTTCCAACAGCCAAGATACAGAAACAACCTGTGTCCGTCAATGGATGAATGCATAATGACCATGTAATATATGTACAATGGAATACCACTCAGCCATAAAAAATAGTGGAATCCAATGGGGGGTGGGAGGGAGGGCAGGGTGGGTGATGGGTATTGAGGAGGCCACCTTTTGGGATGAGCACTGGGTGTTTTATGGAAACCAATTTGACAGTAAATTTCATATATTAAAAAATAAAAAATAAAAAAAAATAAAATAGTGGAATCTTCCCATCTACAACAACACGGATGGACCTTAAGGTATTATGCCAAGTGAAATAAGTCAATGTGAGAAAGACAAGTACCACACGATTTCTTTACATGTTGAGTCTAAGAAACAAAAAATAACAAAAGAAGCAAACAGCATAAAATAAAATCCAGGCTGATAAAAACAGAGAACAGACTGGTGGTTACCAGAGAGGAGGGGTGTGGCGGGGGAGCAAAGTGGGTGAAGGGCATCAAGAGGTACCAACTTCCAGTTATAAAATAAGTGGATGGTGGGGACATAAATTGCAGCATGGGGAATATATTCAGTAATACTGTACTAACTTTGTATAGTGAAAGATGCTAACTAGACTTACTGTGCTAGTCATTTCACCACGTATCCGAATGCGGAATCGCTGTTTGTACACCTGAAACGAATGCAACGTTGTATGCCGATTATACCGGGGTTGAGGGAGTGGGAGGGGGAGAATTTGATAGAGTCAGCTGGAAGACATGAAGAATTCATCCTGAGAGGCAGCAGGGAGCTAAAAAGCAGGCTGATGGGGTCTGGAGCCACGAACCTTGACCACAGCTTCCAGAACGCTGGCTTCCGGCATACTGAAAGATGACCTGAGGATCAGTCAGGGAGCTGTCCTCTGTAAGATTAACAATTTAAAAAGTGCTGAAATTAATTCTGTCTAATAGTGATGGGTGCAGACTTCTTATAAAGTAGGTTACAGGGTCATCCAGCTTTCAGAAGCTTTACATTGAGGGCCTTTTTTTTTAATAGAAAGAGTAGAGTTAGGGTGACATAGAGCTAAAAGCCCTAGTACAACCCATGTATGGGAGATGAGCATTTCTTGAGTCCATTTCCTCAAAATCATCTCTTCATTTGTACAGCTGTACCTGAGAAGGCATAAATGGAGACCAAAGACACCCTTACAGCTAGCTTTTGTGTTCTGTCCATACCTACTAGATGAAACACCTTCTTCTGCCTTAGACCTCCCTCCCAGCTCAACCCCTGAAACCAGATATTGAGAAGAGTGAGATCACTTCCTGTATACTCATATCATAGTATCTCAGTATCATCAACTGAAATTGGTTCTGATTCTGGTAACAGATGAAAGAAGCTATGGTATGGCATCAAAAACTGGTTTAATTCACTTTTCAAATTAATTTCTTTTTCTACTGAAGTGTTGTTTTTAGTGTATGAACATCGCACCACTGACAATTAGCATACATACGCTTTGTCATTTTTCTCCCTGGTTTTGATGATGATTTTGAAAACGTGACACTTCTTTTTCTGATAATGCAATGTCACACATTGTTAAGACATTTGGTGCATTTTAAAATACTGTGACTTTAGTTAAAACGTGTGAAAATTACTGACCTAGACAGGGATCATACTCATGACCTTAGCCTCAATTCACTATGCTCTAACCAACTACATTAACCATAAATAGCACTGCATTGAGATTGAAATAATTGTTAAATAGTTAACAGTTATCACTAACCAACCCAAAACTGCATTGGTAGCATCTCTGTTAAAGGGTATCGTGGATCTTTAGATTAAAAAAGGATTTGTTTTTCTAATTTCTGGAGAGGGAGCAAGTCAGGGAGAAGCAGGGAGGAGAGGTCAAGAGACACAGAAAGAGAGAAGGCGGATGGGAGAGGAAGAAGGGGAGGAAGAGACGTAGAAACACACGCACACAGGGTAGACCTCCAGCAATGGCTTTCCAACAGCCCTCTGCCCTTGTGGGAACACAGGAATAGTCTCATTTTCCGGATAAACACTATACTCTTATCTCCAGGGGCTAGCAGTCTGGTCAGCATTGGTTTGCACACTATCCTTGTCCTGGGGGATTCTAGAGGAATTCAATCAGGAAGCAAACTGTAGAGGTACATGAACGCTGGGCAAAAACGGCTGCCAACTTCATTCAGGATGGAACTTTAACATGAAGGAAGAAGGGCTGGGAGCATTTTGCTGCCCACTTTGGAGAGCAGTTAAGAAAAATGACTCCCCAGGACAGTGGCTGGACAGGTGAAAACCTAAAACAATCAGACAGGTAGCTTATGGCAGCTTTACTTTATCATAGTAGCACCTCTTAACCTCCCCTCCACCCCGCAGGGGCAGAGACAGAGACAGCTTGCGGTTTGGAATAAAAGATAACAAGGAGAGTATCTGGCTCTAACATAAAACCTTCCAGAAAAAAATGTACATGCTAGTTCATCCAGGTTCAGCAAATATAGCAAACACCACTTTTATTGTTATAATTATTAATCGTTACATTTAAAAAAGAAAATGAAGGAGAAAATATATGGGCTTTAGAGTGGCACAGATGATTTTGAAAAAGAGAAACATAATTTTCACAATGAGGTCTAGTTTTCATACCTAGTTTTTATTTTTCAAACCTAAATTAAGTAACACTCTAATATAAAATAGGTGTTTGGCCATTAAGGTGTTGGCCAAAACTCATTTGTCTATGATCTTGTTGCCAGAGTGGACAAGATAATGCCAAGAGATATTTTTTCCACCATTCATACTGGCAAGAATGACTCCAACAAAGTACCCTACATCCAAAGATCATTTTTAATTCTTTTTAAATTTATTTATCCATCTTGAGAGAGAGAGAGAGAGAGAGAGAGAGAGAGAGAGAGAGGCAGAGAGAGAATCCCAAGCAGGCTCTTCACTGTCAGCACTGAGCCTGACGCAGGGCTCAAACTCACAAACTGTGAGGTCACGACATGAGCTGAAATCAAGAGTTGGATGCTTAACTGACTGAGCCACCAAGGCGCAACCCCCCTGCCCCGTAGATTATTTTTAATGCAGGACAGTGTTCCTTATGAATTCCATGCCATCAACCTATTCATAGTGCCTAGTTCTGCATCAAGTTCTTTCTTAACTTCCTTTTACTTTTCTGTCTCAGTACAAGGATATACGGAATTTATATCCTCATAGTGGCTTAAGAGAATACTGGTTCACAGTTCAATGAAGACATTGCTTACAAGGGAAGTCTGATGCAGGTCTGTAGGGCTTGCACGGACTCAGGTATCTCGCGCTTGCACGGACTCACTACCAAGGGACGTCATTATGAAAGAAAGGCACACTGGAGTCTGGACCAAAAGCTACGCAAAAGGGAACAAACAGCAGGGCACTGGCTGAAGCAGCCATGGTTGAGATTCTAGGTGTCTTCAGAGCATCAGGAGCCAGCAGAGTATTCTGTCACAAACTCCACTTTTTCCTCTGGCCCAGAGTGTCCTTAAAGCAACAGGCAGCTGTACTTTCTGCCCGGGAGAAGGAGCAACAAGCTGACTGTCAACCAAGACTCCAGTTAAGAGGTATATGACACGCTTATCAGGTAACACAGCCAGAGACTAACCTGGCCATTTTACTGAGTTGTAAATGGTTTTCACAGGAAGACATGCATCTTTATTTACCTATTGGCAGGAAAGCACTACTGCTAGTCCCAGAGGCAAAGGTGCTATGCGTTTGACCATGAATTTTTACCACAAATCTCGGAAGAAGTAAAAGATTGCCAAACACTGCTTTGTTGCCTCCCATGCCTCGTGAGCAGACACACACAAATGCAGAACAGTATTCTTCTCTTGAGCTGCTCAAATTTCATGGAAGTCCACTAAACTGGAATCCAGACTTTATACAATGTATACCATCAAGAAATTAATGGCTGAACAAATACCAGTAAGGATTAATTCTTCTTTCTTTCTGTCTCAAAGGGAATAAAATTACCCCTTCTACCTCGTCCTAAATTCATGATGACGAGACAGTCAAACAGACCACCTAGCTGCTCCAACCCAAACACAGAGAGCTAGGAGACAAATGAGACAGGTTCTTTTTTTTTTTTTTTAATTCCATTTCCATGAATCTTTTTCAACCCTCTCCTAACAAAGTGAGCTATTAAGAAATTGGATTTTTGTTTTGTTCTGTTTTGCCTGAGTTTTATGAGATTTCTTTCGGGTGTTTTGGGTTTTTTGTTGTTGATGATGTTTTATGCTTTTTTTTTTAATGCAACTGTAGCATGAAATGCAGGGACTTTCAAAATTCTGATTTTATTAATGAACAGAAGACAATCTTTTTTCAACAGGGCTTTACAAAATATTCCATCAGCAGAAGTGTGAGGTAGGTCGGAGAGACTAACTTTTCGAAGGTATTAAATTAAAGATGTTGAATTAAGTTAAATGCCCCACATTGAATTGACATTTCCCCTTTTTTAATGCAAGCTAAGATTGATGAAAAATACCACTTATCTACATTAAGGGTCAAAATCTCTAGCAAAAGGAGCTTCTGGTTCAACACGTGAGAGCAGAGTCAGTCTTCCATAATCCAGGGACCAGGACGCGGATCACATTCTGATGATCCAATTAATGGTGGGATACTTTGCAATCATCTAGCAAGCAAGGCCCCTAACAGATTGTGGGGCTGTAACATCAATTTCTTAAGTGCATTTAAAGGATTACAAATGTTAGTCCTGGCTTGAGATTGAAACACCTATTGAGGTGCTCTGAACCACATTACTGTAATTGGGTACCTGAATTAATGCCATTTCTTCTGATGGGTGAGTTGAATACATTGGAATTAAGAGTTCTTTTTGCTGTATTTCACTTTCCCTTTCCTTTCTTTCTTTCTTTCGTTCTTTCTTTCTTTCTTTCTAACATAAATCTGAATTGAAATAACTCTCTTTTAATCCATATAGCTTTAATTACAGCCCTCAGGAATCCTAGTATTGTCCTAACCTTACTTTACTCATTGGATGCATTTGCCTTATTGTTACTGTTATCTTAATATGCACTGCTTAGGAGATGAAAATCAATTCCTTTATTAATAAAAACAAAGGGAGGCGAAAAGAGAGGGGAAGAATCCTTGCAGCCAGACGAACCTCTTTATAAACACAGAGAAGGCACTTGAAATGCTTCACAGGCTGAGGAGCTCAGAACCAGGTCTTCCCTAAATTTTTTATTCTTTCCGAGGTCAGGTTAAATAAAAGTTCTGATGAGCGGGTAACTGAATGCCTGGGCCTTGTCTGGATATTCTAAATGGCAAAGTAACTATTTCTACTTCCCTTCCCACCAAAAGGAGGAATCACATGACATCACGCGCCTGCTTCACACACACCCCCCACGGTTTGATTAGGGTAAAATGAATAAACTCCAAACTCCACACCTTCTCCTACAAGGTCTGACACACTCCATCTTGCTCTGTTCTGAGAGCATACTCTGCTGCTGTCCAACCTATGCATGGAAATCTGCCTCCTCGGCCTTCCAGCTGCCGTCAGAACCCACCAAGCTCCTCATCAACTGAAGCTTCTGCTCGGGCACTCTGCTCTGAAACCTTGCCCTACCTCCTCCTTTCAGGTTTCTACTCAAATACAAACTTACAGGTTGTTCACTGGCTGTGCTAGAAAAAACACCCAGGGGGGCGCCTGGGTGGCTCAGTTGTAAGGCAGCTGACTTCGGCTCAGGTCATGATCTCACAGTTCGTGAGTTTGAGCCCCGCGTCAGGCTCTGTGTTGACAGCTCAGAGCCCGGAGCCTGCTTCTGAGTCTGTGTCTCCCTCTCTCTCTGCCCCTCCCCTGCTCATGCCGTGTCTCTCTGTGTCTCAATAATAAATAAACGTTAAAAAAAATTTTTAAAAAACACCCAGGTCCTCTACCCTGCTCAAGACATGCACACTATCATTCTTCATGCACTCGCGTGTGTGCATGCTCCCCCAAACAGTACTCTATACACCACACACACACACACACACACACACACACACACACACACACACACACATCTCCTTACAAGCAGGGGCTTTGTTTTGTGGTTCACTATTATAACCCAAGAGACCAAAATAGTAGCTGGAACAATGAAAATATGTGCTTAGTCGAAAGCAACTAAATGTTCGCATGGCGGATTCTGCCTCATTATTCCCGTCTCAGATCAAATGTTTTCTCCACAGAGAACCCCCAGATGACCCTCAGATAAACTAGCACTTTCCCAACCCACCCCCCAAAGTCACTGATTTATCTTATCATTTCCTACCTTATTTTACCACCTTTCTATCACCTATCAGTGCCTGAAATACGTATCACGTATATGTTTTTTGTTGATTTCCCCATGCTATTACTCTACTTCCATTAAGGCAGAAAAATGTTTTTCTGTCCTGTTTACCTTGGTGTCTTTAGTGCTAAGAATAGCACTTGGCATTGAGAAGAGCTAAAAATATTTGCAAAATGTGAACGCATCTAATTCAACCAAAGATAGTCAAACACACAAGAGCCTTTATCAGAATAGGGTTATAGATGACACACATTTTCTTCACCTAATTTTTCTAGTGACACACGAAAGAATCTAAATAACACAAGGATCACATTCAAACGTAACGGATTCCACCTCCCGTAGAAAAACAAAGCTGGTCATGGTAGTTGTCATCTGCTCTTGTGGGAAACATAGAAGAACTGAAAAGAAAATGCCTGACGGGGCAAAGCTAGGTCTGGGCAAAGCTGGGGAGTAGACGATGCCAGTCAGAGCCACTTCCCTGCCTCCCCCATCCTGTGCTCTTTCCCTGTGGGTGAGCTGTATTGTTCCCCTAATTCTAACTCAATGCACCGGTGGCCCCTTCTCAGAACCTGACTCAGGTTTCCTCTCCCCACCAAAACACTCCAACTCTGGAACTTTCTGACTCATCCTTGTCCTTTTTCCAAAATTTCCAAGTTCATGCATGCGCACTCCCCCAAGTCTCTACTCTTAGACTTCAGCTAATCTGATAAACCTCTGGTTCTAAAAAGCAACAGCTCAAGTTAGCAGTGAACATGACCTCCGTCTCCCCGAGAAGGATGTGCCCTCCGCCCAGAGTACCTCTGTTCCACCTCCCCTCTGAGAGGAACGGAAAGGCAAAGGCTCTCCCTCTCATTGTTCAAAGGAGGAAAAATCTGCACAAGTTTTCCCAGGGCCTCTTCTCTTCCTTTTATTTTCTTTCCACCATAACTATGTAAACTCTCTCTTTTTTTTCTGACAATAAAAGTAATTAAAAGAAAACATACAAAAGAAAATTTAGTAGTTAAAAAAAAAAAAAAACATGAAAACTACCCATAATCCTACCATCCCTAAATAACTGTTTTGTTTCCAATGAGTCTGTTCTTTCTGGACATCTTTGTATAGTTAGTATCTTACTCTATCCACAATTTTCAATTCTGCTTTTTCCCCACTTACTGTAACGTGAAATGTCTTTAAAAATTCTTGATAAATAGGGGCACCTGGATGGCTCAGTTGGTTAAGCGTCGGACTTTGGCTCAGGTCACGATCTCAGGGTTTGTGAGTCTGAACCCTGCACTGGGCTCCACACTGACAGTGCAGAGCCTGCTAGAGATTTTCTCTCTCCCTCTCTCTGCCCCTCCCCCACTCACACATGTTCTTTCTCTCTCTCTCAAAATAAATAAATAAACTTAAAAAAATAAATAAATGCAATGCGGTCTTTTAAAAAAATTCTTGATAAATATTTTGGGCAGGACAGGACATTTTGTTAGAAGGATCTATTGTTAGTTAACAATGCTCTATAATAAATTATATTTCTACTTTTTAAAATTTCTATTTCTAAACAAGGAAACAATAAATATATGTCTTTATCTAGAGGGGTTAGCAAACTTTTTTTTTTTAAGGTCAGACAGTCAATATTTCAGGTTTTTCAAGTTGTATGGTTTCTGTCTCTACTCAGTTTTGCTACGGCCACAGACAATATGTAGACGAATGGCTGTGACTGTATTCCAATAAAACTGTATTTACAAAAATAGGCATTGGACAGAATTTGGTCCCAGGACAGTAGTTTGCCATCTGACCCCACGTTTAGATTTCTGATTACTTTCTCAAGGTGTGTGAAAATAGAATAACTGAGTGAAACGCTGCGAACAGTTGTTACAGGTTTTTTATATACATGTGTGATCTCCAATGTGGTTGTTTGTTCAGTTTTTCACAATAACAAAATCATTTATTTAATAATTTATGGGAGCCCTGACCCAACTAACATTCCTCAAAACAGAGAGAAACTGAGGTCCAAGGTAAGGCTAAGCCTGGGTCTTCAGTTTCATTTGACATTCCCCTTGAGCAATTTTCTTCAAAGACTGATCTTTTTTAACTGATTCAGTTGCAGAAAGCAAGTTTCTGGGGTCCTGCTACCATGCGGTCACCAAACCAAGAAAAGACACAGTTGCTTGACTTCTCAGGGCTTCGATAACTCCATATTCCTTCCAGGTAAATACTTCAATGGCCATCAACAGCAGGGTGACCACCGTTTTCATGTTTGAAAATGAGCAAGACCAAAGGGTTGTTAATCACATATCACGATTATTGCTGAGGCCACAAAGCTAAGTTCTCAATACCAGTGACAGTACCTCAAGGCCTCCGTGCATAATTCCTCTCACCAGAAAGCATTACTATTGAAGTCTGAGAATGTGTGAAGGTACAAACATCTTCTATCTAAAGTTTTCAAGTCATGTTCAGTATTTTCGCTATAAATCTACTTTAACATGGCATTACGTTCCATTTTCGTTTACTTAATAAACCATACAGGGGTGGAGAGCCCATTTGCTATTTATTTTTATTCTCAGCAGAGAAGGAATCTCAATAAATGCCTCAAGGGAGTCCAAAAGGCATCATGATGGAACTGGAGTGGAACGGAAAGGGATACATTTTAATTCTTAAAATGACTTTCTTCAGGCGACTATGAGCAGCTTTTCTTTTTCTTTTTCTTTTTCTTTCTTTTTCTTTTCTTTTCTTCTTCTTTTTCTCTTTCTTTTCTTTTCTTTTCTTCTTTTTTTTTTTTTTCCTCATTCTGTCATGTTTGCTTCCTAACTGTGCAAACACACCTCTTTCCCCACAATCAGTCCGGGGCTGGAATGGATCTAATGAGCCTCTTCCATCAAGGCTTCTGTATCAGTAGAGTGGCTTCCATTATTCTTGAGCATGGTGTCTCTAAGTTGGCTCTGTGACTCTCCTCTGCTGCAAAGTGATTCTCAGCCCTGGGTATGCCTGCACTTCATTCATGGGCTCTTACCAAAACGTCCCAACTGTCTGACCCTCTGAAGGTTTCCCACACAGACACAGAGTATCCAGTGGGCAGGAGACGCCGTGGCAGTGCCTTTCCCCTCCCATGCTCTAAAACACAACGGTACACTCGGTGACAACTCCAGTTTTGCCTCCTTTTGTAGCTATTTTCTTTTAACATAAATAAATGTTGTTCCGACGTTTGGCCTAGGGAAGCATTTCTCAACATCAGCACTACCGACATTCGGGGCCAGATAATTCACTATTGTAAGGCTGCCCTGTGCATTGTTGGATGTTTAACAACATCTTTGGTTTCTAGTCACTAAACACCAGCGGCAGCCTTCCCGTTGTGATAACCAAAAATGTCTACAGACATAGCCAAACGGCCCCTGGGAGGCAAAATGACCCCAACTGAGAAACACTGGATGCGAAGGAGGCAGAATGGCAACCCGAAGGTAGAAGTGTGTGCAACTTCAGATATGGTTCCAGGACAGGGAAGGCAATAAAGCCCGCAGCCCTGACAAGAGCCACCATGAAGGACTGAGCCCTCCATGGGCATGTGAACAGTCCCTCTACCTGCGGGCTGGAGTAGCTGGCTTGTGTTCAGCATGCATTACAAAACTAGATATGAATTTCAGGTTGGTTTTTTTTTTTGACTCATTAGATCGCCCTGCTCAAAATGATTTACACACAGATAATTAAACTTAAGCCCTAAGGACTAGTTAACTGTTTAGCAGTGTATACATTTCATATAACCATTTCCATACATCTAGTTTTAAATTCATTAACAAAAATTAATAGCTACCCGGTGCTCTCCATTGCGCAGCATGTTGCTATGGTATGCTTGCTAAATTACCCCTTTCTATCACTCCTCCAGCCATCTCGTAGACAGTTAAACTTTGCTGGGCTGGAAATGTTGCCCACCAATTTGCAGCAAAGCTCATATTTACTATATTTAGTGAGAATCATTGACTGAACTTCAGAAAATATTTGTCTCTGCTTGGTGTGCCTCTGGAACATTCCATCAGCTTTAGAGAACAGGACACACACTTTTTTCACTCTGAGAAAAATTAGTGAGAAGCATTTAATAGGCCATACCAGCTTTGAATATGCATTAGAAATATATTTTTTGCCAATACATCTTTCATTTTAAATTCCCCTAAATGCACCCAAGTATCTTGTATTTTTTCCTCTTGGCATATTTTATGAGGATAAAATGCCTTTCTGTTATGAATTACCTATGACCCATTAATTACCTCTTCATTCCTGAATACCAATATATCAAGAAAAATTAGATAGTCAATCTCTTTTCTTTAAACTAATTGTCACATTTATGCACACTTTAGGTTTGGGGTAGTTAAAAATATATTTTTTAATTAAAAATAATCTTTGTACTCTGCTTCAATCATATTTTGCCAATATTTACAGTGTTCACCTCAGGTTTGAAAGAGAGTCAGGGTGAACTAATTCATTGTTTACGCTCAGAATCCTCGGTGGCCCAATGCCATAAAGGTAGTACAAAGCACTGTATCTTTCGTTCTTAGTACTTATCTTAATCTTAATAACTAGCCAGACAAGTGACTCCAGAGTCTGGGGCTTATCAACTGGAATTTGTCACATGAACCCAACGGAAGACAAGAAATGCATTATATAACAATGCTATATACAAAACGTTATCTTTTGATATTTAAAAGTATGCATTTAAAAGCCTATAGGAGACTTTCATTTATATATTTATTTTCCCTTTGCTGAATTCAAATTTCACTTGTTCGTATTAAATTGGATAACAAATGAACAGAAATGCTCTTGTTGGGCATTATCTGCAAGCAGAGTTTACTCCCAAGAGATCAGAAGGATTCTTCCTGCTTCAATTCATTCAGCATTGGCTATCAGGGACTATCTGTTTTAAAAACTTGTTTTGATAGTGATTGTTTGGGAAGCAGATTAATGAGAAAATAAAAAGGCCCATGTTCCTCAAATGTTAAGAAATGTCAACTGCTCTCGTTGAACTTTCAGTGTTTTCTCTTGGAAGGCTGTCTGGATTCCTTCAGTGGGGCTTTGCACAAACAACAGTAGTATCACACTATGCTCTCTACAGTCTTCCCAGATCACGGCCTGGGTTAAAAATAGGGTCTGACTCTTAACTGGATACACTGAAGGTATCTCCTTTAGCAGCAAGAAATTTCTGACGTTTCTTCTGGGTGGATGAGTTAATTATATTTCTAATTTTCAGTCTAAATAAATGGAGACTCTGAGAAGTGGAATTGGCTGTATTTCGCATCCTTCTACAAGATAAGACTTATTTATCAGTTTTACAGAATATTTTATTACGTCTATAATAAGCTAAATATATTTACTGAGACTTCAAATATACACGATTTGAAAATTTAGATGGCCAAGTAATCAGCCTCTTCCAATTTAATGTTCTTTAAAATTATTCTCATTGAATTTTTTTTTCAAGTGAAATGAATTGTAAAAAATTTGTGAAACACAGCTGGGTTTTCACTTTTTACCTATGTTCATCAATCTAAATGTACTTTCTAATAAATGGTACCTTATTACCTTTCCTCTTTTCCAGAAGAAAACATTAATTCATTAGTTAGTTTAGAAATTCTTGGTGTTAAGGACATATTACTTTTGGTGGGAGTGCAATTAAGTTCATTAACATTTTCATCCTTAAGATAAGTGACGTTGTTCCCCAACCCTCCAGATATAGTTTCAAAACAAAGATCTCATCTATAAATTGTACCATGTCTGGAAACAGGCTAAAAAGGAGATATAGTGATCAATTGTACATTCATATATCTTTTGTCTGATAATTACATAATTGCTAGGTTTCTATCTCCTTTATACCAATAATCAAAAATACATTTCTTGACATTTCAATATGTGCAAAATGAAAGGTAGCAATATTTAATACAAAGAGTATATTATATATCATTTTCCTCAGGAATTAAACCCTTCCTGTAATCTGTAATAAATAGCCTGCAAAATGGTAATTACCTCCAAAATGGTAATGAGAAAGATTGATGGTATTGATTATAGATTTTATACCTCTCACTGAATCTACTGATAAAGAGATATCAAGAAAGAAAGGGTCAAAAAGATCTATAGAAATATCACTATAGGTAATATCTACAGTGCTTAATATTTAAGTGCTTAAATAATATCACTGTTTCTTATCAAGCCTATAACCTGAAGTGCTGATGAATGTTTCATGCTGACTTGGAGAAGTGGCTTTCTAGAAATTTGTGTTAAACATTTAAAAAAGTGTGGTACAGGTGCCTGTGTTCAGATGTATAGTTTACTTAACTAATACAATATATGTAAAACTCTCAACCAACATGATATTTTACTTTTACTGAATGCATTTAATAATTGATCAGATATTGTGGTAAAAAATATTTGTCTAGACTCTTCTTGGAATTCCTGGCAGGACCAGCATGAAAGGTTAAAGCGCTATGCCTACTCAGAAAGATAATTTTTTATAAGGAAGGAATAAATACACTTTCAGAGCACCCACTTATTACCAAAAGCTTCTCACTCTGAGTCATTGTGACCCCCCCTAAGCCAACAAGATGCATTTTCTGTTCTTCTGTTTTAGGATCAAAATCAGTTTTAAAAGACAGCAGAGAACCACTGTCGCCTGTCAATTTGCAGAAGCGTGCACCTCCCAGTGCCCATATCAAAGGCCCTTTTATTTTTTCTTAAATATTATAGAAATAAAGGAACACTGGTATTTAGGAGGGGTAAAAAAAAACTGGTTTCAACTTTATGTAATAAAGAAGTATAAAGAATCACTGAATGGGTCAGTCAAACGGAGAGGACCCAATCCTTTGACAAAGGGACCTCAGAATGAACAGTAAGGAAGAGTAGTGATCAGGAAAGATCTCGACAAACCTATTGCTGCTGAGAAATTTACCAGATAAATCAATAAAGATTCAAAGCAGAGAGGAAAAGCAAGTGTCTCAAATGGGTTTTGCTTATGCCTGGTTTACTTGAGACCAAGAAATGTTCCTTTAAAATTATGTGTAGACTGAGTCTTCAGCTTTGAAATTAATTAGTCACCAGCTTTAATGAGTTAGTGGTAAATGCTGGCCTCTTTCTAGATACTGCGGCTATATGCTTGGCTCTTGGCACCATCTCTTACAGGAGTGCTAATAAAGAACCAAATACTAGTTAATCAAGATAATGAGCACAACAATGGTGAGCAGGACACTGCATAGGAAATTCCTTGGAAAAGAAACCATGATACACAGATTAGCAATTAAAGACCTAAATAAGATCAGAGTTCTGATATAATTGTGAAAAACAGCTCTTTTGTCTTCTAAGCATTTTATGGTTTATAAAACGTATTTTGACAGTTTAACAAATCTTATGGTCTGTTTGCACAGTGAGATTATAAACTCTTGGAAGGCAAGAAAGGTTTTTTTTTTTTTTTTTTTTTTTTTGCTATCTTGTTTAATATCAAACACAAATGAGCATAGGTAAACAGCATATATAGATAATAATTACACTAAGTTTTGAACAAAATTGGGCTTATGGGACTCTTGAAAAGAAACATAGAAGTGTCAAGAAAAAATGTAGTTAATTAATTTTTTTTTTTAATTAAGAAACTGAGGCCCTAAATAGCTGAGAATCTAATCCAAGTTCTGGAAGTCTGGCATCCAAGATGGGACTCATTCAGCTCTGTCTCCTAACTTCCTTCCAGAGTTCTTTACGGATCAAGATTTATTTGGTCTACTGCATAGAAACATAGTTAAGGCCTTCTGACCATGGCCCCACGCACTTTTTTAGGTCCTAGGAGACGGTATGCACTAGGCAGTACCCACACATTCCACATATTTTCAGTAAATGAGGTTTTCATAGAAGTGCCTTTAGACTTGAATAGCTAAATCTATTAGAATACCTGTTCTTTGTCACCAGTTTTCAAACTCTGTAGCAGTCTACATTTTATTCAAGGACACAAACATACATCAGAAATGTTTCTGTCCTGACAAGTATAATATACTATGCTAAAGAACTGAACCAAGTTAAAGGTGAAAAATAACCAAAATTCCTTTGTGGAGCAATGTGTATGGGCCAATTGGCTGTCTGGTATTAAAGGGAAATGAGAAGGTTTCATTTTCAGAATGGATTCTATGCCTTTCTCAACACCCTCTTTACACACTGCCAATTAACCTCCAAACAGCCAGTGGAGATCATGTCACCTCCAACCTCAAAAATGATCACTGGTACAGGTTCCTACATAATAAATAACTCCAAATTCTTTTGTAAGATATTTGAGATCTTTCCTATTTGGTCCTCAATTCAGTGTTCTATTTGGCAATCCCTCTCAGTTTGCAAACACTCTTCTGCTTCAGCTCCCCCGGTTTTCTCTCCCATACTTCCTGGTCTTTATTCATACGATCCCAGAACCATAAATGTTCCCCTGCCCCCTGCACACACATGCTCACTTATCTCCCCCTCCCCTCCCCACTCCCACCAACATATGCTCCAACATGTTACCTTCCTTTCTAAGTACAGCTGAATGAGCTAACCCTTCAAGAGACTGTTCCCTACCCCCAAAGCCCAGGAAACATTTGTTCCTGTGAACTTCCCTAGTGCATTCCTTTGATGCCAATCTTTTTTATCTTTTCTACTTTTTTTAGTGTTTAGTTATTTGATGTCAATCTTTTTATCTTTTATCTTTTCTACTTTTTTAATGTTTATTTATTTTTGAGAGAGAGAGAGAGAGAGAGCGCGCACACAGGGGAGGGGAAGAGTGAGAGGGAGAGGGAGAGAGAGAAAATCCCAATCAGGCTCCATGCTGTCAGGGCAGAGCGCTACTTGGGGTTCCACGTGGGGCTTGAACTCATAAACTGTGAGACAATGACCTGAGCTAAAACCAAGAGTCCGACACTTAACCGACTGAGCCACCCAGGCACCCCAGTCTTTTGTACTTTCAAGCACTTCATGATAATTCCTTGATGGAATCTGATTCAGCTATGCACCTATCTTTTCATGAGATAAATTTTCTTACCATTTACATTTTTAAAGCCATTCATAACTTGTAGATTAGAATGCCTTCTATTAAATCGGAAACAATGTGATAATCCTGCTATAGAGGATAATGCCATCAAGGACTTTGTGAAGAAGTGTTATCTCCTTGAAGATCAGGAAAGTGTCTAACCCCTCTTTGGACACCTCTGAGCATCTAATGAATCATCTGAGCATAAGTGGGTACTCAATAAATTTTGCTGAAATGCAGTTTAACCGACTGCCCAGTGTAAGAGTCCTCACCTTTTCACGTCACGTTCATGTCTCAGGGCAGGAGAAATGGTGATGTCCATACAGAGCCCCAAGTTACCACCTCTGGCTGTCTAATAGCTGTGGGCAAAGGATATCAGAAGTGGCAAGTCTCATTGCTCAATGCTCTAGAAATGTCTTGTCCTCTGAAAATATCTATGGGCCAACAAAAACGTCCTAGCTGGAGAGTCTGCAGGTTAGCTCTCTGGGGGTAATGTTGGGTTCCATTTTGGAAGAATTTGTCCTGCATGTATTTTCATCCTGAGGAACAAGGATAATATGCTTTTTAAAAAATCTCTTGGTGGTGGTGGGGGTGCCTGGGTGGCTCAGTTGGTTAGGCATCCGACTCTTGGTTTCATATTAGGTCATGATTTTAGGGTTCGTGAGTTCAAGCCCCACACTGGGCTCTGTGCTGACAGTGCTTGAGATTCTCTCTCTCTCCCTCTCTCTGCCCCTCCCCTGCTTGTGCTCTTTCTCTCTCTCAAAAATAAGTAAACATTAAAAAGAACCTCCTGGGGGGTGCCTGGGTGGCTCAGTCGGTTGAGGTTCCGACTTCGGCTCAGGTCACGATCTCACGGTCTGTGAGTTGGAGCCCCACGTCGGGCTCTGTGCTGACAGCTCAGAGCCTGGAGCCTGCTTTGGATTCTGTGTCTCCCTCTCTCTGACCCTCCGCCGTTCATGCCCTGTCTCTCTCTGCATCAAAAATAAATAAACATTAAAAAAAAATTTGGAATAAAAAAAAAGAACCTCTTTGGGGGGGGGGGGGTGGTGCCAGGGTGGCTCAGACGGTTAAACGTCCAACTTTGGCTCAGGTCATGATTTCACAGTCCATGAGTCTGAGACCTTTATGGGGCTCTGTTGCTGACAGCTCAGAGCCTGGAGCCTGCTTCAGATTCTGTGTCTCCCTCTCTCTCTGTCCCTTTCCCACTCACGCTCTGTCTCTTTCTGTCTCTCAAAAATAAATAAATGTTAAAAGAACCTCTTGGGACCTACTGGCAACTGATATAATATTTGGGTTTGATATTCTGCAACAACAATAAAACACCTCTGTTAAAGTTGGCTTGAACAATAACAGAGCTTAGAGACAAAGCCAGGGTCCTGACAACAGCATCTAAGAAACAACAAACAGTCGCCTTTAGCTTAAAGTTGCGCTGGATATTATGACAGCTGACTTGAATGCTTATTTGGTGCCAGATGCTGGGGTAACTGTTTTCTGTGAATTATCTCATTTAATTCTTAGAAACATCTCTGTGGCTATCCTTTTTTTCTCCATTTTACACACAAGAAAAGTCAAACTCTGAACAATTGAAAACTACGAAATGAAAAAGGAAGTTAAAGCTGAGGCCCACTGACATGGAAAACAAAACACTTCTTTAACTCACAGTGGAGATGATAATGCCAAAGTGGCAACCAGTCAAACAGTCTAAAGATGAGGCATGGAGACAGGTGCCCACTCAGCAACACATCTGCCCTCGATCCACCCAATCGGTTGTCCCCACCTTCCTTGCTTGCCCTCACACATATGCTGGAACACCTGGTAGCCAACCAGATAAGCCCAGCTTCAAAAGAAGATTCACTTGTGCACCTGCAGAACATGCCTCATGGCAGGTGTCCACCTGTAAATCCAGTTGAGCAAAGGAGCCCCCCCACCCCCCCCACCCCACCCCCACCCCCTGCCCAGGACTGTGCAGAGCACGTGTCGTCCCTTCCCCTCTTCCTGCTCTCACTTCCTCTCATGTTTATGGACTTTCTCTCAATTCACATGAAGGCCATGGGGCTGAATAATGACGAGGTGCTTCCTTCAACCTGGCACAGTCACAGCCTGATAGTTTCAGCCAGCTTGGAACTCTTCAAATATCGTCTTTTTATTATTATCAAAAGAGGTGACCTACTACCTGGGGCACTGTGTTGACACCTATGGATACCAAAGAAAGCAAAGTATTTCGATTTTCTTCTTCTTTTTTCCCACCCCCTGTCTCCCCTGGGATTATAACTCAGTTGCTTTGCTTCTTATAAAAAATATTCTTGAAAAGAAAATATAGAGTTGAGTTGATACACAGTGTGTTGAGCAAAATGAGAAATGGATGAATAGATCTCCAACTGATAAAAAGGGACATTTTCTTGGAAGCCTGTTCTTAAACTTTTCCCTATAGATATTACTAGTAGCTTAATTCTCTGTCTCTTTCACTCTCCCTCTCTCTCTCTCTTACACACACACACTCTCTCTCTCTCTCTCTCTCTCTCTCTCTCTCTCTCTCACACACACACACACACACACACACACACACACACACACACCAGAAGCCATTTGAAAGTGAAGAAACAGATCTTGATTTTGACCTGTAATTGCTTGTGGACCAAGTCCATTTCTGACATCAAAACAGTGCATGTCACACAGGGTCTGGGTTAAAGCAAACCACAAAATAGCGGCTTATTTAAAAATCAGATTCACTCCTTGTTGAAAGTGGTGATATTTGAAGCACACACAAGTAAAACTAATTTAACCTTTGGAAAGTTATCTCTGGAGAGAAGAGTCAAAATCCCTTTATAAGATTTTTAAGCACTGCAATTATTGACAAGGAGTATATTGCTTCAGTTTTCTCTGATCAGGAAGAGAAAAAAAGGGAAAAACCCACAAGAGACATCAGCAGCTGTCAGGCTGTTTTCCAACTGCAAAGAGGTAGTTTACAGTAGGCTTGTACCAGTCTCTTAAGACCCAGTTAAGAAGCCTTTTTAAAATGCCTTAAAAAGCCAACTCATACATTAATCAACTTGAGCCCTCATCCATACTTACTGCAATACATCAATTACTATGTCTTTTTTTTTTTAATAAATTCTAGTTGACAGAAGACACCTTATTAAGGCCCACTAAAATGATACAATAAGTAGAAGGCTATTAATACTGCTCTTTTTTCTCCCTGCTATTGTCTTGCTGCACTGGTCTGCAAACAAATTCAGGCTGCATTACAATTAATGCCAGTGGAACTCCTTCTAACGACTTCCAGCTTGCTAATTTTTTACGCTAATAATAAAAAAAAGGCATTGCTATGCAAGAAGGACCCCCTTTTATCATGCTAGCATAGCACACCAGAGAGTGTCTGCTATTGTTCACATGAAAGACAATTAAACCCTGGAACATCAAACCTAAAAATGACAATCTGCTAACCAGCACTGGGCATTGCTCAATGCTTTCCTCTATTTTCTGAACTGATAGAAAACAATTCTCTATAGACATTTCTTTCCTGTTCTCCCTTAACCACCCTTTGGGGGAAAAAAAAAGTTAAAAAATACCCTTTGCTGATTTATGCGTCTCTGCTTAGAATTTATTAACTGTCTAGGGCCAATTTCACGACAGCACTCCTATTGCCTGCAGGTTTAAATTCTGGACACAGAAAAGAAACGCACCAATATCACCCACATAGTACCACATTTAAAAATAAACATTAAAGGTGTTCTTCAAAAATGCATACGGTATAAAAGTCTAGAAGCAGCAAGGAAAATTTAATTCTGCAACTCTGTACCTCATCATCTCTGGGGATCAGGCTGGAGTCACATGGCCTTCAGAAAACTAAGTGTGGTCCAGACGCTAATTTTCAACAAAGGCAGAACTGAAAAACTTCTCCCTTCATTCTCAGCAACATGACGGCTCATTCACCAATCCATGCCCATTTACCGGAAAAACACCCGTCCTCTGGGCTTTAATTAGAACGTACAGAATATAAACACACCCACTGAAAAGTTCATTAACTTTCCGAAAGCAATTTTTTTTTTCAAATTTTGACTGACATTGTGTCCATAATATAAAAAAGAACTGGATAGAAGTCAGAAATCCTCAATTGCAACATTGCTTCCACCACTGGCTAATCTTGGGTCTTGACCAAATCTTCCAACGTCTCTGAGTCTCAGTTTCTCCTTTTGTAAAATAAGGAGAAAAAACAGCTCTTTCTTTAAGCTTGGCTGTAATGATGAAGAAGATGGATATGAAAACTGAATCACTATACCTTGTAATTAAAGATAAATAATTAAGGGGCACCTGGGTGGCTCAGTCGGTTGAGCGTCCGACTTCGGCTCGGGTCATGATCTCGTGGTTTGTGAATTCGAGCCCCGCATGGGGCTCTGCTGACAGCTCAGAGCCTGGAGCCTGTTTCCGATTCTGTGTCTCCCCCTTCTCTCTCAAAAATAAATAAAAAAAAAAATTAAAAATGTTTTTTAAAAAGATAAAGAATTAAACAATGTAGCTGTCTGTCCTCACCAAAGTTGCACTGAAAGCTTTATTATCCAATCAGAAGTGACGGATTCTCAAATGCTAAGCATGACCACGTGTTATATTCTGTCAGTAACCAAAGAGGCCGTGTACTGTACTAGCTTCTTTACATTTGGTATTTTATTTCATCTTTGCAAGATCTCTGTGTGGTAGGGATAATCATTCCCTATTTACAAATGAGGAAACTGAAGCCCAGAAAGGTTTCATGATTTGCCTAAGTGGCAGAGCTGAGATTTGAATCCACAGCACAATCTGTACCCCAAACCCAAGGCAGGTTCCACAGCGAGCTTCTTCTGCGGGACAGGAGCTCTGTAAAGCAAGGTTCACAGACAAATTCAGGAAACTTGTGCTGAAATATTAGCTCTGACATTTATTGGCTCTGGAACCTCAGGCCAGTCATTCATACCTCAGTTTTCACATCTGCAAAATACAGATAATATTTTATACCCTGGGATTGTTATGAGGATCAAATAAGCTAGTACAATGTTTAGAAAAATACCTGGCTAATAGCAAGCACTCAATATATGTGAACAAATGTCATTACCCTCATCCTCCAGCACTATGTAATAAGGTCTAATATAGAAAATGAGAACAAAATAGGATTAGGAAGTTCTACATTTAGCCAAGATGGAGTAACAGGGACCAGATGTGCCCTACACTCAAAATGAACAATGTGCAAGACACTTGAGTGAAATACAAGGAGACGGTGATCTCTGAGAGATGAGAAACAAAAGAGGTAAGACCTGTGATCACCTCAGCTTACTGCCTCGAGAGAGTTCTAGGCTATATGCAAGGTGAAGTCAGGCAGAGTCCAGCAGACTCTGAGAGTCTGGAGAGATTAAGGTGGCTAGAATTTGTAGGGTGGAATATTGGAAACAGAGAGAGACTTCTGCAGGCCCGCAGAGGGTCCCTTTCAAGAATTCAGCTAAAGACTAATCAGCACATGCATGTAAGGAGACTATCCAGGCTGGGCAAAGAATCATTCAAAAAGATTAGAAGTAACAGTGCCTGGTTCTCACACAATGCCAGGAGTAGTACCTGTTCCCATTAGCCAAACTGGAAAACCTCATGACTCATGAGGCATTGGGTAGGCCACACAGAAGGGTCTTGACTCGACAGTGGAGAACAATTGGCGCTACACAAAGCGTTGCTCTAGACCACCTAAACAAGCGTTAAAGGTAGGATCCTAAAAATATCAAACTGTTTCCAAGTAACTTAACTGCATCTCAGAACAAGACACAAGAATATTAACAAAAGTACAAAATAGCCAGCACACAAACAAGGAAAAATTCTCACCATCTGGCATCTAATCAAAAGTCACCAGACATTCAGAAAAAGCTGGAACATAAAACCCAAAATGAAGAGAAAGATCAGTCAATTGAAACAGACCCCAAATTGACCCAGATGTTAGAGTTATCAAATGAGGACATTAAAACAGTCACTATAATTGTATTTTATATGCTCAGAAGTTGAGGCAAGGGAGATTTATAAGCCTACAGATCAATGAATCTTCACAAACCCCAACATAAGAAACTAAATAAAACAATACCAAGGCATGTCCTAATCAAGCTGCTCGAAATCATGATAGACAGAAAATCTTAAAAGCAGCCAGAAATAAAACACGTCAGTACAGAGATGCAAAGGTAAGTGTGACAGCGGACTTCTTATTAGAAACAATGTAAGTAAGAAGATAGTGGACTAATGTATTCAAAGAACTGAAATAAAAATATCTTAAAAATATTTTCTTAATGTTTATTTATTTTGTACAGAGAGAGAGAGAGAGCATGAGCAGGGGAGGGGCAGAGAGAGAGAGGGAGACACAGAATCTGAAACAGGCTCCAGGCTCTGAACTGTCAGCACAGAGCCCGACGTGGGGCTCGAACTCACAGACCACGAGATCATGACCTGAGCCGAAGTTGGACACTCAATCAACTGAGCCACCCAGGTGCCCCAATAAAAATATCTTTTAAAAACAGAGCCTCCCACTAAATTCGTTTACAGACATATGAAGGCTGAAATAATGCATCACTATGAGACCTTCCCTACAAAAATGTTAAACAAAGCACCTCAGACAGAAAGAAATTGATACCAGATGGAAATCTGGATTTATACAAAGGAATGAAAAGCACTGGAAATGGTAGCTATATGGGTAAATGTATATATTTTTTTCTTATTATTTCTATCTCTTTGAAAGATAATTTACTGTTCAAAAAATAATAGCGATGTGTAAAGTGTGTGGGGCACCTGGGTGGCTCAGTTGATTACGTGTCCCACTCTGGTTTCAGATCAGGTCACGATCTCACATTTTCATGAGTTCAAGCCCTGTGTCAGGCTTCATGCTGACAGTGCAGATCCTGCTTGGGATTCTCCCTCTCTCTCTTCCTCTCTCTCGCCCCTCCCCCCATTCATGCTGTCTCTGTCTCTCTCAAAATAAACAAACTTCATTTTTTTAATAAAAAATAATTAAAAATGTAATGTAAAGCCAGTAATATTTGTAAAATATATGACAACAATAGCACAAGGTCAGAAGGAGAATAATGGAAGTACTCTATTATAAGTCTCAATCTATAAATGAAGGGGCATATCATTGAATGTAGTCTGTGACAAGTAAAAAATGTATACTATAAGTCTTAAAACAACCACTATGACAACCATAACTTAACAAACTAACATAGGTGATAAAATGGAATTATAGGGGTGCCTGGGTGGCTCAGTCAGTTGAGCGTCCGACTTCAGCTCAGGTCATGATCTCGCGGTCTGTGAGTTTGAGCCGTGCATGGGGCTCTGTGCTGACAGCTCAGAGGCTGGAGCCTGCTTCTGATTCTGTGTCTCCTTCTCTCTCTTCCCCTCCCCCTCTCATGCTCTGTCTCTCTCTGTCTCAGAAATAGACATTAAAAATTTTTTTTTAAATGGACTTATAAAAATAATTCACTTAAACCAAAAGAAGGCAACACAAAATTAGTAAGTAAAGGAGAAAGGAAATAAAGAACAGATGGAATAAACAGAAAAGAAACAAAAAGAGGCTAGATTTAAATGCCGCTGTATCAATAACCACATTAAATATAAGAGGTCTAAATATCCCAATTAAAAGATCAAGATTGTCAGATTGAGTTAAAAAAGCAAGATTCAAATATGTTGCCCAGCAAAAAACATGCATAGGAGAAAACCTCTGTGACTTTGTTAGACAAAGTGTTTCCTTTTATATACCAAACCAAAAGCATGCCATGAAAGATTAAAATTGGTAATTTAGGCATCATCAAAATTAAAAATGTATGCTCTTTGAAAGTCACTGTTTACATAATGAAAAGACAAGTTAATTTTGGCAGAATATATTGTAAATCACAAAATCTAATAAAGGGCTTGTATCTATTTTATATAAAGAATGATCAAAACTCAGTAACAAGAAAACAAAAAAAGTAGGCAGAAGATTTGATTGGATACTTCAACAAAGAAGATATACAAATGAAAAATGAGCACATAAAATCATGTTCAACATCAATTAGTCACTAAATAAATGCAAGTTAAAACTACCATGCTACACAAATGTTCATAACAGCCTCGTCTGTCAGCAGCCCAAACTGGAAACAACACAGAAGTACATCAACAGGTTACTGAATAAACAGACTGTGGTATATCCACAAATCAAATAGTACCCAGTAATAAAATCAAACTAACTATGGAGGTACCAGCATGGATAAATCTTAAAATAACATACTGAGTGAAAGAAACCAGACCAAAAAAGAGTGCACACTGTACGATTCCATTTATATAAAACTGAAGAAAATGCTAACTTATCTGTAGAGACAGAAAGCAGCTAAGTGGTTGCCTTGAGATATGAGGAAAGGGTCAGCCAGGAGTCCGAGGAAAGGACTACAAAGAGGTATGAGAAAACTTTTAAGGTGATATACCAGTTCATTATCTTGATTAGAGTGTTTCATGAGCATGTACATATACATATCTATGTCAAACCTGACCAAACTGTCAAGCTTCAATGTGCAGTTTGTCATATGTCAGCTATGTCTCAAGAGAGCTGTGGAAAACAGCATTATTGTTCATAAGGAATTCAGTACTCAGTTACTAAAATGAAACATACACAAAAATTAATTTAATGAATGAGAAGCTTTACAGAGTGCTTCCCACAGGAAACATGAATAATACAGATGAGTGGTTATCCAACTTTCCCGTGTATCAGAATCCTCTAGAGGAGGATTGCTAGGTCCAATGCCCAGAGTTTCTGATTCAATAGGTTTGGGATGGGGCTTAAGAATTTGCATTTTCTGGAGCACCTGGGTGGCTCAGTCAGTTGGGCATCTGACTCTTTGTCTCAGCTCAGGTCATGATCTCACGGTTTGAGGGTGCCAGCCCCACATCAAGCTCTGGGCTGATAGTGTAGAACATGCTTGGGATTCTCCGTCTCCCTCTCTCTCTGCCCCTCTCTCACTTGCTCTCTCTCTTTCTCAAATAAATAAATACGCTTTAAAAGAAAAAAAGAATTTGCGTTTTCTAACCGGCTCTCAGTTGATCCTATTGGTGCTGTTTCAGGACCATACTTTAAGAACCCCTAGTAAGTGTGAGGGGCTGGGACAATATAGAATAATTACGATCTTATATATTATTATATATTATATATTATATAGATTCTATATTATATATATTCTATATTATATTTATATAGATTCTTTATTATATATATTCTATATTATAATATAGAATAATAACGATCTTTCCAGACAGCAATTAAAATCCCAAACCCATGGGTAAATCTAGAACCAGACAAGCGTATAGTCCAACTACTCAAACCCCTGATCCTCACTTTCTGTCATATTTCAGCTATCCTCCCCCTACGTCCTTTTGAGAAGCAGTTACTGTTGTAAATTAAAAATAAATAAAAATATTTAATTCCTCTTTCTCAGTCATGGGCTTTGATCCTTGCTATTCCTTTTGAATGCAACACCTTTTATCTTGCCTGTTCCCTTTCATCCGGCTAATTCTAATTACGTCTGGGCCTAGAAATCAGCTCTCGACAAACTCTCTCTGGCACACTCCCACACCCACCCACCCACACCAACTCTGCTTCCCTGAGTATGACTTCACCTAGAACTTCCAAAGGTCTACTCCTGAATGTTTTCTGCTAAATCACTTGACTCTACTCATCCCGTGCCTTTATACTTCTTAAAGAAATAATTTATTTCTCTTCCATTTAATGAAGTAGCTCTGGGGACATTCCAGCTTCCCTGATCCTCTCTGATACACAGAGAGGATTAGGGATAAGAGAAGGAGGGGTGAAAGGGGTAACCAAATCTATAGTCACAAAATCAGAGAGGAAGGACATGCGATAAAATCATAAACACGCAACATGCCCACACAAACCTGCACATACAAACTATCTGAGGGGATGTTAACAACTTCTCTAAGGACAGTAATTTCAAGTGGCACCAATCTTTAACACAGATTGGATCTCAGGACAAATCAAGTTTCTCAATTCCTACTCATGCATTTGACATATTTATGGTCCATTTTTATAGCTTTTGATCACAATTTCCTAGGAGGCAGCTGGTCCCTAAATCAACAAGTCAGTAAAAAAAAAAAAAAAAAAAAGCAACCACAGTCCAGTCCTGTTAACAGAATCTCCTACAAGGAGGTCAGTGCTGTTTTGGAACACATTTAGAGCATTTATGAGAGCCATTTAAAAATGTCTGCCCATAGATTTGGGTTACATTTAAGGATCCTGATTGTACTTTCTCATGATTCTAGACTTCTGCTACATACGACAGCCTAAAACAAAGTTTAAAGAAGTGCAATAATAAAAATGATCCAGGAGAAGAAAAGAAAAATCTTTCCTGAAAATTTTCATTTCAGCCAGAAAGAAGGAGGTGCCGAAAACACAAAGCAAAGTCGAGGACACCTAGGCATTTCTCTCATGAATCACTGTGATGTTTTCACATTTTCAGGAGTTGATACTCAGGGTGGAAACCCTGGACCGACTTCAGCAGGAAGCATCAGAGAGGATCTGTCCCCTTCAGGAGGTGCTGCCTAAAGGCCCAGCAACTTGGGAGAAGTCTCTGGGAGGCAAGCCAATGTTTGGAACACAGTGGGGCACTGAATAACCCCAGCCCGGCAAAGCAGCTGGCCTGGGATATGGACCCTGGGCTTCCAGATTCTACCAACCCTGTAGAGGCCAACAGCTGGGGGCCATGCCCTCAAGATCCCAATTCTCCAAGCAATAGGAAGTGACCTGCGAAGACCTTTATTCTTCTGACACAAAAGTATCTGATTCCCAGAGGAAAATAATCCTTTTACCTCAGCCTTTCTGAGGACCTATATTTTGATGAATGAGAGGGGGAAAAAAAAAAGTTGGACTCTGACTAGGATTTCTTTTAAGAAGTTTCCAATAGGCTTGAATTTTTTTTAAAGTTATAGGAAAAAAATATATAACTGAAAAGGCATAAAGAGCACCATCCACAGAAATTTCACTCACAGATTGTGCAGCACCTCAGAACTTCCTTGGAAGGGAAGGACAAAGCAGCCGTTTGCTCAGCTTAGATCATTTTGACTGAGACTCATATGTTATTTTAAATGAACATTGCTCAGGTAGTTAAGCCTTAAAAATCAACCATCCTTGACAATTGTCCTTTTTTTTTTTTTTTAAAGTCTTACCTTAAGTGTTTCAGAAACACATTTACAAAGTACGCTCTAGTGGGAAGTAGCTAAGCTTCCTACCCGGCTTCTCGGCTTGTAAGGGATTGCCAGTCTTTGTTCATTTTTGTCTTTGAAAACTTTATGTTACAATTAAAAAGGAGGGGGTGCCTGGTGGCTCAGTCCGTTAAGCGTCGGACTCGATTTCGGCTCAGGCCATGATCTCATGGTTTGTGAGATTGAGCCCCGCGACGGGCTCTGCTCTGACAGCTCTGAGCCTGCTTGGGATTCTTTTTCTCTCCCTCTCTCTGCCACTCCCCCACTGTCCCCCCTCTCTCTCAAAATAAAATTTTTTATTAATCTTCAAAAAAAAAACAGTTAAAAAGGAAAAGAACAGAGTAAATTTTTATTTACTTTTACTTTTTAAATGTTTATTTTATTTTTGAGACAGCACATGAGAGTGGGGGACAGAGAAAAAGGGGGACAAAGGATCTCAAGCAGGGTCCGCACTGACAGCAGTGGGCCTGAAGCAGGGCTTGAACCCACAAACCTCGAGATCATGACCTGAGCCAAAGCTGGACCTCAACTGACTGAGCCACCCAGGTGCTCCAATCAGAATAAATTAAATTTTTTTTAATGTCTTTATTTATTTTTGAGAGAGAGAGAGAGACAGAACATGAGTGGGGGTGGGGGGGGGCAGAGAAAGAGGGAGACACAGAATCCGAAGCAGGCTCCAGGCTCTGAGATGTCAGCACAGAGCCTGGTGCCGGGCTCGAACTCATGGACTGTGAGATCATGACCTGAGCTGAAGTCGGACGCTTAACCGACCAAGCCGCCCAGGCGCCCCAATCAGAGTAAATTTTAAAAGCAAACACGGTGTGACTGTTTTGGGAATTGGGACAATACAAAATCCCAATTTCTATTAAATATATAATATAATCCAATAGCACATTTAATTCTTAAGATTTAGCAGCTTTTACATCTATACCTAATATAACATGCTTGTTTTTTTTCACTTGTAGAAGTTCCAGAGTCTTAACACCTTATAGTAATGCCAACAAAAATGTTTAAGGGAAGATCATCCCAGAGAAGACATGACATTTTGCAGAGCCCTCAGTTTATCTTTAGAAAGCACAATTATAAACCATGCTTGAATTGAGCTGCCCAGATATTTGTGTTAACACAGAAATTCTGTTACCATTAGTTCTTGCTCAGTAAATGCAAATATCGTGAACATGCTGTTTAACAGTAACGAATGTCATCTCTACACTTTTATGAACAGTAACATTGTCAAACATGCTTGCAAGTTATAAACATATTTACTCAACGGGGCTCCAGGCAAGCTATGTATACACACATACACACAAACTGCATTGGACAGATTATTAAGCGGCCAAAGTTCAACTGATCACATGGCATATGATATGTACGTACAATACTTTTATGTTGTACAACTTTAATAAGACAATGGCACATTTTAAAGAATGTTCGTATGGTTATTTAAATATGCATGTCCTTATCAATATTGAAATATGTATTTTTTTTAGGGGAAAGCAACAAGTATGCCTATTAGGTTTCTGCTTCAAGCTTCCCTAGGACAACCATATGAAAATCACATATACTAGCTCTCCAATGTAGTGTGTAGATATAATAGATATATCTTACATAATATAGATATATTTCAGGATATATCCATCTTCTAATGGGGCTTAAGGTAATCCCTATTTATTCCCCCACATAGCTTTTCTTACAAGTCTCAAATTCTGGTCTCTGTGATTAAATTTCCTTTCATTCTTTGATGTGGGTTTTCAAACTCAAAAAGAAAGTATAAAGCAATCTTTCTTCCTTTTTTTCTGCCACATAGACATTTTTTTCTAACTTTAAATATTTTAAGTTTCCCTAATTACAATTTTCTGTCATTTTTTCCATCAGTGTTCAAACAGTGAAATGAGAAAAAGATACATTCAATTTTAAGAAACAAATGATAAATCCTCGTAAATATTGGTGCTATTCTTCAAAGGTCTTTAAACCTTATACTTACACAAGTATGTCATACGTACAGAGGTATCATCTCAGGAAGGGCATCCGCTGTAATACCTATGTTCACATTTGCATATGGGTAAACTGAGGCATAGAATGAAATCACTGTCTCATGAAATCATTGATACACTAAGACTGTATTTGCATACACAAACTGATCAAGAGGGATACAGAATAATTAAATTGAGATCAGTTTTCAAAATAACTCTTCTTTTGCTTTAGTGATGTTTCTCTAACATTTCATTTTTATAAATGGCCAAGTTCTCTGCCAAAATTGGAACATCAATTCAAATATCATTACCTTAAATTTACAGTAATTTTTATGGCTTGGGCAGAATTTTGCCTTCATATATCTGTGAAGAAAAATTTATCTATGTAAATTAACAGCAAAACAAATTTGCATAGGCGGTTTAACTGTATAAGATAAAATAGCTTTTATGAGTGGCTGCTAATTTAAAAGCAACCCTTTCACTACACAACATTGATAAGCACATCATTCCTAAATTTATTTTTTAAAAATGGCTCTAAGTACCTCTATTAGTGTGCTTTGTAAATCCAATCCAAATTCTGTTTGAGTTAATTATATTTCTTGTCCGTCTCCCTATTCTTCCCCACTTTGCTGTAATTGCCAAGATGGCAGGAATGTTTTCTTTTCAGTTTAAAAAAAAATTTAATTTTTTAATGTCTATTTATATTTGAGAGAGAGAGACTGAAACAGAGCATTAGCAGGAAGGGGGCAGAGAGAGAGGGAGACACAGAATCAGAAGCAGGCTCCAGGCTCTGAGCTGTCAGCACAGAGCCCGACACGGGACTTGAAATCACGAACTGAGAAATCATGACCTGAGCCGAAGTCAGTACTTAACGGACTGAGCCACCCAGGTAGTGCCCCTAGTATAAAAAAAAAATTTTTATTCTCTCTCTAAATTATAATACTGTAAAACCAACATTTGTTTTGATGTATAGTCCTATAAATTGTAGCACATGAAGAGATTCATGTAATTACCACAAGAATCAGGATACAACACAATTCCATTAATGCCCAAAATTCCCTCTGGAGTTTTTTCTCCTGTTGTATCCAAACTGCCCCTCATCCCTAACTCCTGGCAACTACTGATCTGTCTCCAACACCACAGAGTTTTGTCTTTTTGTGAATATCATGTCAATGGCATTATATAATATGTAACCTTTGGAGACTGGCTTCTTTTTTTTTTTTTTTTTAATTTTTTTTTTCAACGTTTTTTATTTATTTTTGGGACAGAGAGAGACAGAGCATGAACGGGGGAGGGTCAGAGAGAGAGGGAGACACACAGAATCGGAAACAGGCTCCAGGCTCCGAGCCATCAGCCCAGAGCCTGACGCGGGGCTCGAACTCACGGACCGCAAGATCGTGACCTGGCTGAAGTCAGATGCTTAACCGACTGCGCCACCCAGGCGCCCCTGGAGACTGGCTTCTTTTATTCAGCAAGAAGATTCATCCCAATCGTTGTATCAACGGTTGGTTTCTTCCTTTTTAATGCTGAATAGTGTTCACTCTATGGACGTACCACAGTTTGTTAATCCACCCACCCATGAAGGACATGCAAGTGTCCAAACTGTTTCCAGTTTGGGACAATTATGAATAGAAATGCCATAAAGAATCATGTGCAGCTGTTTGTGTGAACAGAAGCTTACACGTCTCTAAGTATGATACCTAGAGGGGGTTTTCTGCTTCATTTCCCTATGACTAATGATGTAAGACATCTTTTCGTGCGTTTACATACATTCTGTGCATTCTCTTAAATGAACTGTCTGCTCAAATCTTTTGCCCAATTTGGAATTAGGTTGTTTTCACACTGCTAATTTTTGAGAGTTCTTTATTTACTCATGACACAAGAGCTTTGTCCGGTATGTTCTTTGTAAAAAAATTTTTTTTTCCATTGTGGAACTTGTCTTCATGTTCTTTACAGTGGGGGAGCAAAAGTTACAAATTTTGATAAAGGCCAATTTGTCATTTTTTAATATTGTGGATTATATACTTTTGGTGTCATATCTAGTGTAACTCCCAATCATGAAGGTCTTCTCCCATGTTCTTTTTTAAAAGTTGTATAGTTTTATATTTTATTTTTAGGTCTTTGGTCAATTTTGAAGTTTGTTTGTTTGCATAAGGCACAAGGCTTAGGTCAAGGTTCATTTTTTTTTTTTTTTGGCATATTAATGTCCAATTGTTCTCACACCATTTGCTGAAAAGACCATTGTCAGAATCCATTGGCCTCATCTGTGTGGATTTATTTGTAGATTCTCTGTTGTGACCCACTGTTAACTGGCTCTTCCTTTACCAATACCAGAATGTCTTGATTAGTGAGATATGTAGTAAGCCTTAAAATCAGGAAGTATGAATCCTGTAAGCTTATTCTTTTTAAAAATTGTTTTATCTCCACTGGTTCCTTTGCCTTTCTATAAAATCTTGAAAATCAGCTTGTTTATATCCATAAAAAATCCTGCTGGGAATTTTATTGAAACTTCATTAAATTCATTGATTAGATTAGGGAGAAGCAACATCTTTGGTGTTTTGACACTTCTGATCCATGAACTTGGTGTATCTCTCAATTTATTTAGGTCACTGATTTCTTATGTCAGTATTTGTAGTTTTAGCATACGGATCCTGAAAAACTTTGTTTACGTTCATATATATGTATTTCATTTTTAGAATTATTTTTTTTTAATTTTTAAAGTTCAGGTTTTGATTGTGCCTAGCCAATATATAGAAATATAAAGACTTGTGCATGTTGCTTTTGTATCTTGCCAACTCGTTAAATTCACTTTTGTCTATAGGGCATTTTTGTGTAATTTCCTTGGGATTTTCTATGTAGATTGTAATGTTGACTTAAACAGACTGTCTTCTTGGGGGTGCCTGGGTGGCTCAGTCAGCTGAACATCTGACTCTAGATTTTGTCTCAGGTCATGATTTTGCCATTCTTGGGATCAAGCCCCATGTCAGGCTCTGCACTGACAGTGTGGAGCCTGCTTGGGATTCAATCTCTCCCTCTCTCTTTGTCCCTCCCTCTCTCTCTCTCTCAAAATAAATAAACTTTAAGAAGAGAAGAGTTTTCTTTCTCTCCACTCTATATGCCTTTTTGTTTGTTTCATGAGAATACTTCTCTGGCTAGAACTTTTAGTATGATGTTGAATAGGAGTTTTATAAGTGGATATCCTTGATTTATTCTTGATGTTGGGGGCAAAGCATTTAGTCTTTCACCATTAACTGTATGAGCTGTAGCCATTTTGTAGATGGCTTTTACATTTTTTCCTTTTTTAAAAAAAAATGTTTATTTATTTATTTTGAGAGAGAGAGTGTGTGTGTGCACAGAAGTCAGGGAGGAGCAGAGAGATAAGGAGAGAGAGAGAATCGCAAGCAGGCTCCACACTGTCAATGCAGAGGCCAGGCCAGGGCTCAATCCCACAAACCGTGAGATCATGACCTGAGTTGAAATCAAGAGTCGGATGCTCAGCCAACTGAGCCACCCAGGTGCTTTGAGGAAAGTTTTTTCTATTCTACTTTGCAGGGAATTTTTTATTACCATAAATCAGTAATAATTGTTGGCAAATATTTTTCCATACCAATTGATATGAATCTGTTTTTTTTTCTTCTTTAGATCATTAATATGGTGGATTTGATATTCTAACATTGAACTACCCTTGCGATTCCAGAATAAATCCTGCTTTGTAATTGTATGTTCTTTTTATATCTTAATATAGTTTTGATTTGCTAATATTTTATTGAGAATGTTCCTATCTGTGGTCATGAGGAATCCTGGTTTATGGTTCTCCTCCTTCTCCTCCTCCTTCCTCCTCCTCTCCTCCTTCTTACTATCTTTGTCTAGTTCAGGTATAGTGTTACTCTTCTGACCTCACAAAATGAGGTCAAAAGTGTCCTATCATCCATTTTCCAATGGTGATTTTGTAGAATTGTCATGATTTCTTCTTTACTTGTTTGGGCCTAGAGATTTCTTTTCCAGGGGGAGTTTAAGAGGAACTGGATTTCTTTAGCACATATAGAAGTGTTTAGGTAACTTGAATTATCTTGGATGAATTTTAGTCATTCATGGTTTTCAAGGTATTTGTCTATTTCATCTAAGCTGTCAAATTTCTATGCATTGAATTGTTCATACTATGCTCTATTACCCTTTTAATGGTTGTAGGATCTATACTGATCCCCTATTTCATTCCTGATGTTGATGATTTATGCATTTGGTTTTTGTCAGTCTTGCCAGAAAGTTATCCATTTTATTGATCTTTTTAAAGAATCAGCTTTTGTTTTTATTGTTTTCTCTACGGTTTTAACTTTACTAATTATTGCTCATGTTTATTATTTTCTTCATTCTGCTTCTTTGGTTTTATTTTGCTCTTCTTTTTCTAGTTTATAAGGTAGAAACCTAGAGGATTGATCTTTCTTCATTTCTAATATATGGATACAATACTATACATTTTCTTGCAAGCCCTGCCTGAGTTGTATTACACACATTGTGGTATGTGTATTTTCATTTTCGTTGAGTTCAAAATATTTTCTAATTTTTTTGAGACTTCCTTTTTGACCATAGATTACTTACAAGGGAATTCTTTAATATTCAAGCTTGTATATTTTCCTGTTATTCCTATTATTAATTAATACATTAATTCTTTATCTTCAGAGAACACATTTTGTATTATATTAATTTTTAAAAAATTTTTAAACTGATTTTATATCCCAGGATATGCTCTACCTTGATGAATGTTCCATGTTGCCTTGAAAAGAACAGGTATTCTACTGTTATTGGATGGAATATTCTAAAATATGTTAATTAGATCCAGTTTGTTGATGGCGTTTAATTTTTCCATAATCTTGATTTCCTCCCTATTCATTTTTTTCATTAGAAGGAGAGGAGTATTCCCATCTCCAGCTGTAACTATGGACTTACCCATTTCTCCTTTCAGTTGTTAGTTTTTGTTTCATGTATTTCGAAGCTTGTTTTTTTATTATTTTATTAATTTTTTAAATATTTATTCATTTTTCAAAGAGAGAGAGACAGAGTGCGGGCAGGGGAGGGGCAGGGAGAGAGAGAGGGAGAGACACAGACTCTGAAGCAGGCTCCAGGCTCTGAGCTGTCAGCACAGAGCCTGATGTGGGGCTCAAACCCATGAACCGTGAGATCATGACCTGAGCCGAAGTCAGACGCTTAACTGACTGAGCCACCCAGGTGTCCCAAAGCTTGGCTTTTAAAGTCATACATATTTAGAACTATTACATCTTCCTGATGAATCGACCCCTTTATCATTATGCAATGTGCCTCTTTATTTCTGATTCTACTCTTTTTGGTTTGTGGGTTTTTTGTTTTGTTTTGTTGTGTTTTGTTTTTGGCTTCAGAAGTCTATTTTACCACATTAACATAGCTGTTCCAGCTTTCTTTTGATTAGTGTTTGCATGAAACATCTTTTTCTACCTTTTTTCTTTTTAATCTACATATATCATTATATTAGAAGGGAGTTTCTTATGGAGAGTATAGAGCTGGGTCCTGTTTTCTTTTACTCCTTTCTGATAATCTCTGTTTCTACTCGTTGCATTTAAATGATTTATATCTAATATACTTATTGATATATTTAGATTTATAGCTGCCAATTTATTATTTGCTTTCTATTAGCTTTTTATGTCATTCAGTTGTCAGTTTCTTTTTTTAAAGATTTATTTTTAAGCAATCACTACACCCAACATGGGGCTCCATGTCACAACCCCATGGTCAAGAGCTGCATGTTTCACCAATAAGCCAGCCAATCAGTCCTCAGTTCTAAGAAGAAACTTGAATTACTTGAACATTTTTTAACATTCTACTTTTTCCATTTTTTAAATTATATCTTGTATAGTTTTACAGTGGTTACTCTAGGGAGTCTAATATCTATATCCTTCACTTTTCAAAGTTTATTTAGAATCAATTTCACCCCTTCAAGTGGAATGCAGAAACATTACCATCATATAGCTCCCTTGACCTTTCTTTATGTTACAGTTGCCTTAAGTATTACATCTATATACATTGAAACCTCCATTATTCTGTGTTAATTTTTTTTCTTTCAACTGTCAAACAGATTTTAAAGAACTCAAGACAAGAATAGTCTATGATATGTACCCAAATACCTTTTGTTCTTCTTTCATTCTTGGTGTTTCCAAGTTTCCTTCTGCATTATTTTCATCTTCTCTGAAGAGCTTTCTTTAGAAATTCTCTTTAGAGCCGCTTTGCTGGTGATAAACTGTTGGTTCTCCTTCATCGGAGAATGTCTTTATTTCACCTTCATTTCTGAGCAGTATTTTTGCTGGCTATAGAATTCTGGGTTGGCAGTTCCATTTCCATTCTGCTACTGAACTGATCCAGTAAGATTTTTTTATTGTGGTTATTGTACTTTTGGGTTCTAAAATTTCCACTTCATTGTTCTTTATATTTCTTTTTTGTTGAGATTTTTTATTTTATCATTTGTTTCAAGAGTGTTTGTGATCGCTTGTTAAAGTACTTTTTAAAAAGTGTCTATAAAAGTCTTTGTCAGATAATTTCAACATCCGTGTCTTCTCATCATTAGCATCTGTTGATTGTGTTTCCAACAGACATTGAGATTTCCCTCTTTTGTGTTTTTTTTTAATGCCAATTAATTGGGGATGGTACCTTGGATGTTTTTAATGCTACCTTATGAGACTATGTATCTGGCTTAAATCCTAAGGACAATATGATATTTTTGTTTTAGCAGATAATCAAACTAGTAGGTTCAGTGCACAAGTTCCAATTCATCTTCTGTGGGCTATGGTTCCAATGTTAGGTCAGTTTCCAAAGTTTTTCTAGTATTCAGATCTTTCCTATGTGTCTGCCACCCAGTGGCCAGTATGGACATAGGCAGTTGTTTACCTGTTTAATTCTCAAAGTTTTGATACAATAAATTAGAATCAGATCGGTGTGTGTCAGTTCAGGGGTGAACCCAGGATCATAAACATCTTAATGAGGTAATTTCCCCCAAGCCCTTAACCCACTGCACTATCCCTGGTACCTCCTATTTTCTTGGACTCCCATTTTCACCAATTCACTTATAACCTTGGGGCTTTACTTTACTCAGCAGCCAAGTAATATAAGAACAGAGAGAGAGAGAGAGAGAGAGAGAGAAGAAGAAGAAGAAGAAGGAGGAGGAGGAGGGAGGGGGAGGGAGAGGGAGAGGGAGAGGGAGAGGGAGAGGGAGGGAGAGAGAGAGAAAAGCAACGTGTATACGTTCCACCTTGCTGGGACCACAGCTCCTCCAATAGGAGAAGAAGGCCCCCCTGTCTCAGATGTTTGGCTCCTGTTGCCATCATCGTTGATGCTACCATGGAAACTGCTTGGGGCCTGAATGCAAGAAAATGGGTGGAGGGGGGAGGGGAAAAACCCTCTCTATCTTTACCACTCTTCAAGCTGAACTAGAAGATTTCTCCTGGAGCTCTGCCGGTCTGAACTCTGGTGCCCACTTCTGGCTTTCAACTCCAGTAAGATCAGGCCAGGAGATACCAGAAAGGAAACAATGGTAAACTTACTACCCGTTTAGGAGTACTTCCAATTCTTATCTTCTTCTCCAATCCACCTGCTATTATTTACCTTTCAGTATCCCCTCATAGTGGCTCCCTGAACTCTGTCCAGGTTTGATAGCTGAATTCAGTGGGAGACACAGGGTGAGCAGTGTTTCTACCTTTTATCCAGAACTAAAACTCAGTTAAAAAATTTTAAGTTGTGAAATAAATATGTCAGATACAAACACATAAAACATATATGTAATTTTAAAGAATAATATAACATATACCAGTGTATCAGCCACCTAAGTTCGAGAGTAAAAGACACTAACTAGTTCCCTAGAATCTCACTGTGTACTCTTCCCGTGCTTATTGGCCCTCTTCCTCCTACATAGAGATAATCAGTAATTTGATCATTCTCTTGTATCCCTTCATAGTTTTACCACTTACATATATAACCCTGAACAATATACTGCTTAGTTTTCATTTCTCATATTTTAATAAATGTTTCAACGAAAGTATAACATATATACACCAAAATACACAGGTCATACAATTACAACTTAATTAATTATCCCAACATGAACACACTTTTTAACAACCACCTGATCCACATATACAACATTGCTCGCAGGGCACCTGGATGGCTCAGTTGGTTAAGTGTCCGACTTCAGCTCAGGTCATTATCTCACAGCTTGTGGGTCTCAGCCCTGAGTTGGGCTCTGTGCTGACAGCTCAGAGCCTGGAGCCTGCTTCGGATTCTGTGTCCCCCTCTCTCTCTGCCCCTCCCCTGCTTGTGCTCTGTCTCTCTCTCTCTCTGTCTCTCTCTGTCTCTCAAAAATAAACATTAAAAAAATTAAAAAAAAAAAAACATTGCTTGCACCTGAGAGGCCCCTCAGCCCTCTCCGAATCATCTCTACCTTCTTCCCCAAAAGCAACCATTACCCTGCCTTCTAAGATCTCAGATTACTTTTATTTGTTTTGAACTTTATGTAAATAGAACCATATGGAATGCGGGTTTTATGCTTAGCTTCTTCTCTCTGATATTATATTTATGAGATTTATCCATGTTGCATATAGACCTAGTGGTATAATTTCATTGCAATGTAGTATTCTTTTACATTAATACTATGTTTATTTATATTCAACCATTTCTTCATTCTCATGTTGATGGATATTTGGGTTCTCCCTGCTTTTTGTTGTCATAAATGTTATGAAGATATTCTGTGTATGTCTTTTGGTGCATATATGGATTCACTTCTGTTGGATATGTTACCGGAAATGGAATCGTTGGATCAAAGGCTATGCCTATATTCAGCATTAGTAGATATTACCAGTTTTCTAGAGTGGTTTTAATAACCTGCATTCCCACTAGCAGATATGAGCACTCTAACTGTAGAAAGAAGACATTTTTTTTTGATAGAGAAACAACTGTGTTTAGAGAGAGATGCCATCATCTAGAATAGATATTAGGCAAAAAAAGGGAAAAACTAGAATCATAATGCTCCAATGTTTAAACCTGGGCCTTCAGTCTCATGACTAAAGAGTTCTTGATAGTTCTTAAAATGTAGCTACTAGTAATATTTTTGAAAAGTTTCATAATTATATATTATATATAAAATATATCAAGTTCTGAGCTACTTTTCATTACTGACCCATATTCTGCAGGAAGTACATGGGACTTCTTGGGACGGTTTTGAAAATGTCAAAAGGCCCTACCCGCCAAAACAAAAATCACCCTCAAGCCTGTTCTAATGTCAGAAACTCCAACTATTATCTCCATTTATATTAAAGACAAGTCAGTCTGTCTGTCTATCTATCTATCTATCTATCTATCTATCTATCTATCTATCTATCTAGAAATACGTATTTCCAGGGAGTTCGAAGGAACTAACAAAGGAAATCTATTTTTCATTAATTTTTTTTAAAAAACCATAGCATCATCTCCATCATTCCTCGTTTGTCACAGGGGTGAATGATTAGTACTGAGGCCCTCACAAACCTGCGTCATATCTGTCTGGTAAGCAGTCACTGGAACTTGTGGGATGGCTGATCGTGGCCAGCATTATTCATGGCAGCCATGGAACGAATTGTTAAGTCATGAAGTAACTGATCTGAGGCACATTTAGCCACCACCATATCATAATGCTGCTGTGCACTGAGCTCCCGGGAGTCAAGTTGCATGTTCAACATGAAATAATATGTGCCTAAGCTAAAGACTCTAAACATTTTAAGAGAGTTCTATTGAACAAAACCAAATCTATAGGGTCAAGGACGAAGAGAAATACTTTCTAACCCTTTCTCGGTAATCTGAGGACCTCACTCCCAATAAATACAAGATATGTGACATATGAATGAGTGCAAGAACCAACAAAATAACAATATAAAACAGCATTTGACCTAATGGAAACCTTAGTCTAGTAGAAAAGTAATACATGAATACTCTTTACAGATCCCTGTAATTGTATTTACTACATTTCATTATCATTTCTATGTGTTGTCTCCCTCACTATATATACTATGAGTTCCTTATGGAAGGAAATTGTCCCTCACCCACCACCCTTACCAACATCATCCTTGCTCTGTGCAAGACCTGCCTCATGTTTTACGTGTTTCTATTTCTCAAGTCCCTACTGCTGAACTGCAAGTATTCTCATTCATATACGTTGTGTACTCTCGAAAAGTAGGCATCGCTCTTGTTTTGTGTATGTGTTTTTATTATACATTAATGGTATTTTGTTACATAATCTATTCTGTTTCCTTACTTTGTCCATTCAGAACTGTTGGACAGATCCATCTACACTGCTGTGAGCATATGTAGACCTTTGCTTGTAAGTGCTGTGTGGTGCTCCAAGGTATATACCCACCACGGTTTACCTATCTCGTCTTCTTGTGACAGACACTCCAGCTCCTTGCCACCGCAAACAATACTGCAATAAAGACTTTTGCATATATGTCGTCATGACCAATGTAAGAAGTTCCTTGGGAGGTACACCGGGAACAAAACTGCTACACCCAGTTGTGCAGCATGTGGTATACATGAATTGGCTTTCCTAATCTACAGTTACACAGTATGTGAGAAGTCCCAGACCGCACTTTTTTGCCAAAACTTGGCACTATGCAATTCCAATTTCTAATTCTTGTCTATCCAATGTATGTGGTTGGAACTGTAATTCTCTTATTCTCCGTGAGTTTGAGTACTTCTAACGGTTTGCTAGCTCTTTGGGTTTCCTCTTCTATAAATCGCCTGATAACACCCTTTGCCTATATCTTCAATAGGGATTGCTATATTTTAATATTCTTCTTAATTTGCAATTCTTTTTAGAGTGTAGATATGAATCCCTCATCATATATGGTCAGACACCATAAATAATTATTTTGTTCTATTAACTGAATATTAGTTTTATTTTATTAGTTCTTTTTTATGGAACATAAATCTTTACATTTAATATAAATAAGTTAATCAATGTTTTTGACTTAAGTTATCCATTTGAGGTTTTAAAAATATTTTTCTATCTCTAGGTCATGAAGATATTCTCCATTTTCTTCTATTCTTTTTATAGTTTTAGCTTCCATATTTATCTATGTAGAACATCTAGAGATTATCTTTGTAAAAGGTTTAGAAAGAGATTCAGCTTTACATTTCCCTATGTAATAAGCATTTTCAAAAAGCCACATACAATATAATTTGTTCTTTCCCCATTAATATTTTGATGCCACTTTTAGTTTTTTAAATGTTTACTTATTTAGTTTTAAGAGAGAGAGAGAGAGAGAAAGAGGGCAGGGGAGGGGCAGAGCAAGAGGGAGATAGAGAATCCCAAGCAGGCTCCACACTGTCAGCACAGAGCCTCACACAGGGCTTAAACCCACAATCCATGAGATCATGACCTCAGCTGAAATCAAGAGTCAAACTCTCAACTGACTGAGCCACCCAGGAGCCCCTGACACCGTTTTTATTAAGTATTAAGTTTTCACAATTTAAGTTTCTCTGTGCTTTTGTCCTATACTTTGGTCTCTTATCTGTTTGAAATATTCAAAATAAATTGTTGAATGAACAAATTTTTTATTTTACAAAATTGTAATTTTAGAAAACTGTAGATAATCTACAAATTTTTACAAAACTGTAGATTATGCCAAAGTATGGATCTTACAGAAGTATGAGTTATACTATAATTTTCAAAATGTATGGATACTATGATTATAATTTTATAAAAGTATGAATAAAGTACTAGGAGATCTTTATTCTTCCATGTAAATTTTGGATTTGCTTCATTTATTTATCTTTGTATTTCCTATAGCACATCATGATACCTGGTACAAGAGTGGCCATACAATACATTTTTGAATAAAGAGATTTTTAAATGATAACTGTACAGACATATAGAAAAAGTGTTAGTTGAACATAAAGGACAAAGACCAAATGTGGAATGAGAGAAACTGAATTTTAACCAACAATTTTGGCTTAAGTGAAAATAGTTTAGTTCTAAAGGCAAATAGGTGAACATATAGCCACTGGAATATAGTCTTTTTATAGACTTCTTTAGCAAATCTGCTTTGCCATCTGTCTTGGTCTCTAAATAACTTAGAGTTCAAGAGTTTACAGGGAGTTGCATGCAAGCTCAACTTTTTGGTAAATGGTTCTAGAGCACTGAGCTCACTCTCCAAAAGAACAAACACACAAAACAGTGTTGACTTCCTGTCCACTGCAATTCATCTCTCTCTGCAATTGCCATGGCAGTCTCTGATTACTGATATTATTATCCCCAGAAGATGGTTCATGGAAATTCTCATTCCCTGCTAAGCTGTCCCAGTTTTAAAAAGTGAAAATCTAGTTGGCTTACTCTACAGGAGAAAAAAAAAAATCCACCAGGAGAGAAAAAAAGAGGGGCGCTGTTGAAAAAGTAGCAGCTGCTATGAGGCCTCATTAATGCAGACACAGCAAAGTGAAGACAGGGTGTCCCTTTTGCTGTTTTGTTTCTCTTCTTTTTTTCTCTCTCCCTGTGCCTCTAGTGACAGTATCACTAGAGAGTTCATGGAAGCACAGTTATGGAATTTTCTCAACAACAAAATGGTTACCCTCTGTAATTACTTCAATCCCAATGCACTTCTCCTTCCAAAGCAGGAGAATTTACTAGCAATCTTTCTCTCCTGAAATTCACCCCAGTGCCCTTCTCCAAGAAAGCTACACTCACATTACATTTAAATTGGCAAAGTGTCTCCATGGCACCAATGAAATCAAGCAAAATATCATTATTTAGGATTTTGTGAATTCTGAATTTCTGACCTGTATCGTTCTTAGTCTGAAATTACTCTATATTAATAATGTATGTACTTACAAATTATCGTAAATAATACTAAACTACTTAGAAAAAGAATAAACGATTCTCATGCACCTTAAATAATTTGGGTGCACCCACTAAATTAGGAAGGCTGATACAGGAGTGCCAGAAGAGACCACAGAGACAATTTTATCTCATATTTATCTTACCGATGAGGAACATAAAACTCATAACAGAGAAGAGACTTGATGTAATTATTAAGACAGCTACCTAAAGGTTTCCACTAATCACGTTTCCATGAGCTTAGTCCAAATGTAGTTCCAAAACCGCATTCACAATTTTCTTAACAACTTATTAGTGTTTTACTTGGCTTTAATCAGGCCAGTACTTATAACTTTAGTATTACATTTTTAATACCAATATCATTTGCTGTCTCCTTTTTATTTATGTTAGAACATATCTAGCATACCGATTTAAAATCAGACAACAGCAAAAACGAAATATGGCGGAAAAATATATTATTAAGGAATATATGAAGTATGAATCCACAATCAAGAGCAAATTAGAATTCTCAAATACACTCTCATTTATATTAAAAGTATTCAATATAAAGGCAAACTAACTATTTTGCAAAGATTAAAAGCATTGCTGATCCGTTATTACCGAACACACACTAGGATTATTGCCTTTTAATATGCTTTCTTTCTACCTTAAAACAATTGAACCTCCAGATAAAAAAAATAAATACTAATTGAAGCTGAGGTCGTTCTGTAGTGAGCCACAGGGAAAATCCCTAAAATACAACATGAAAGAAAAGAGAAAGCATAAATTAAACTAGTAAAGTTCAAATGTTTCTGCTTTTATGTCCAGAAACGCTTCTTATGATGAGTACGAACAAATGTTATCAAAGAAAATCTTGGTAAAATTATTTGGCGTGAACCGGTTCCCCAAAACTCCTAATTTTTCTCAACATATTCTATAATTTCTCACCAAAGAAGGGTGCTCTCCAGATATATAACGACTATATAAAAAAACCAGATGCAGGTTATCCTCAAAACAAATTGCAAAGCTTGATAGCTTGTCAAATATGGCACCCTCATCTGAAGAAATCAGCACTGGAAAGTCATTTCTCAAAGATATTAACAGACGGAGACTACATTTCCTCTGCCCTTGAATCAACATACACCTTTCCTTGGCCTTCTTCTAATACTGCACATGGTTAATCAAGGGCAAGTGGGAGTGGACCTGGGGTTAGCGAGGCAGAAGCCACATTAAAGGAAGTATAAAAAAATCAAGGCCCCCCAAATTTCCCTATTTTTTAGGGTTCTCATCATTATCGTAAGGTGGTATGCCACCACCTTCCTCTCTACAAAAAAAAAAAAGTAGCAATTAATTTTGCCACCTTGGTCAAGTAAAAGAATAACTGACCCTGGTTATAATCTCATGTTCAGAGAGCCAGATGTGTACTACACAAGCGTAGGGAAAGGGGATAAAAAGTTATGGACACATTCAAACAAACGTTTCAAGGGGAATGAAGATTTATTGCAGAAATCTAATAGGAAAGATGTGTGGTGAACCATCTGGTAAGTGACTTATATAGCCCCATACATTAACATCTGTTGTCATGTTTTTAAAGTACAGAATTCCAAAACTGTCCTGATGAGTCTTCTGAACGCAAGGAGTTTGCAGCATTGGATTGGGGGAGGGGAGAAATCCTAAAGAAAAGTTTGGACTTGACCTCCAAATAATGTCCCGGATGGTGTTTTAGAGGTTAACATAAGCACCTCTGTATCATAGCCCCGTTCAGCCCTCATAACCTTCTTATGGTTTGGGGGCATTATGATGATTATCTCTGTTGGACAGACAGATAAACTGACATTTAGAGGGCTGCAGTGTCTTTTCCGAGGTTACCTGGAAAATGGTGGCACAGTCAGGACTCTGGGCTATAAATTTTTTGATCTCTTCACTTCCTACACTGCCTGTAGGCTATGAATCAGAATGCAAGCCTTGCTGGCTTTCAGATCACCCACCATCTTTTGGCTGACCAGACTGTTCACAAACTAGGTACAAACTAGTTTCACCTAATGGTTCTGAGTGCCAAGCATGATGAATTCCCTGGCAGAATGGTGGTAAAAGCTTGTTGAGTGAATTAATCTAGAAAGGAATGCCAAGCAAGTCTTAGTACCTAGAATATACCCAGCAATGTGGTAGGTACTGGAATAAATAAAATATAGACTTTGGTCCTAATAAGGGTAAGAGAATGGAAAGAGCAAGGTAACAAGTTATTAGAATTAAATGGTTTGACAGAAAGTACAAGTACTAGAGTCGTCAAGGGTGGCTCACATGGAAGGTGGGATTTCAGTCACACCTGAAAATAATTAACTTATTAATGGTAGAGAAAATGGGGGAAAAGTGGGAAACAGGCTTTAAATAGACAAAATAAAGCAGAACCAAAATAACGGTGTTTTTTAAAAGCAGCAATAAAACTGAAATTGGTAAAATTGAGAATGTATTTGGTTTACATTTAATTTCGGAGATTACATATTAGGAAACTTAATCATTTTCACACTGTCAGCTATGGAAGAGTCCAAGAGGCAAAATACGCACTAATGTTTTTTACTAGTTTTTTAGAGTCACAATTTTGAAATCATTCCCTCTATACAAACAATACTGTCTAAAAGCCTAAGCCTATATTGACGGAGATCTATCTCTTCCCTTGCTTAAACTCTGTGTAGAAAACCAACACCGTGCAAAGACCATTGCAGACCCACATGCCGCCATGTTCAGTCTCCTGAGGCAGTGCGTGTTTCTGAGAGGCACCGCTCAATGTGACTGTCATGACACGCCTGCTTAAAATTAAAAGCACAAATATGCAGGTTACAGAAAGGAGTCAGTCATGACCACAGAGAGTGAGATCTCACGGCTTCAAAGTAGCCGTGAAGCTTACACTCAGCCCAGCCAAGTGGACGAAAAAGGAAGCTCAGTGGCTATCATATTTGGGTTCTTTTGAATTAGGCATGCCTTCCTGCTCCAACAGGAGGTCCCTGCAGTACAAGAGGCTTCATCAAAGGCAAGGAGAACAATTAATTAGCTGCTTCTCCCCAACTAGTACACCCCCAACGGTAGCACCACAAAGATTCAGGGGCATACCTGTCAGAGCAGTCCGTTCCAGGTAGTTACCGTGAAGAATATCACTGCAAATGAGGATCAATGTCCAACACCACTTCAGAATAGTAATTTCTTAATTCTTATTCAAATCTGGCAGGCAAGATAATATAACTTGATCTGAATTGGCCATGTGATCCTGATGGCGTCTTGCTAATGGGCTGTTCACTTAATTTATGTAATTTTAAAAAATTAAATAGTCATATTTTAAATCCCCACTGCAGTCCTTCAGATTGAAAGTACACGTTTAAAAGTTACAGTGTCTTTATAAATCAGCATTACCAAACTTCTTACCTTGTTGACTATGCTCTCCTAAAGTTTTACCTGTTCTTGGCTCCCCTGTTGGCTTGTGAGGAATATTCCAGAATCCCATCAGCAAGTCACGTAATTCTCTGCTGTGGGAAACTAGGTGTGTCAATTTGGTTTTAGACTGAAACATAAATCTGTTGCTTTATGAATATGGAGTAAGAATCCAGCATACTGAGTGACAGATATATTTGCAAAGAGGACTTACCTAGCTGGGTAAATGTCATGTTCAAAAGTCAACAAAATCAAATTCACTGTGTCATACACATGATTCCAGAAAAAATACATCTCGATTCATGAAACATGTATTGAGAGCCTACTATGTTCAAGATGTTATGTCAACTACTGGTAACTATATCTTTGTTTAAAAATCAATTTATTTACCTTGGTCTATGTGTGTAATGGCAGCCTGAACCTTCCTCAGGCTTCCCCGGAGTCAAGGTATAGAACAACCACAAGGAAGGCTCTCAGAAGTAGGCAAAACTCAGTGGTTTGTAAAATCTTCGCTTTGAGGGTTCTTTAATATCTGGAGCTGTCCTCTTTGTTTTCTGTAGCCTAGAATAGCACCTTTTTCCATGGGATTTTCTATCAAGGATTTAGAGAGAGAAATGGACATGGTATCTCACTTAGAATATATTTGAAGGCATATTCACTACTTTCTACATTGGACTCAGATATCACCGTAGTGAGGTTCACAGTTGCTTTGTCCTGGTTTATAAAGAATCTCCTAACAAACTAACCAAACCTTTGGTGACAGTCACATGGTGCTATAGTAAATACAGAAGCTGGCTACATTTTGCATATTTTTATACCTTATTCTTTTGTTCTTGTTTTTGCTTTGAGGTATACGGAATAGGATCAAGTCAAATCACTTTGTATTCAGCTAATCCCCTCCCCTCTGCTCCTACTTGGTCCCCTCAAATGAAGGGAAAAGCAATCACTACATTCAGAAGTCCAAATATTCCAACAGAAAGGACAACAGTAGCTACATGACTTGTGGTTAGAAGAGATTTCAGAAGGGTAGCAGGAGAAATGACAGAAAGAGGGAGTTCAACTCATTTAGATATAAAAATAAATATATAATCTGTGTCGGTTCATTTAATATCTATACCTATCTATCTATCTATCTATCTATCTAATGTATAACACAGGTACCATGTATACACCATCGGAACATGCATACTGTAATGCACGTATGGGATATATCCTAACTATCAGATCTGCGAACATACACGTAAAAGGAAGTATGAGGCAGAGTTGCTCAGGTTTGCTGGGAAGAGGAAATGGGGTGGGGGTGCTGCGGGTGAAAAGGATGTGAAACCACTGACCTGCATTAGAGTCCCAGGTTAGATTTTGTTTGGGAAAGTCTCCTACTCTGTCACCACTTCCCAGTCTGATGTTTCACTGTCCCCAAAGATACACGTTACCTTTTCTTCAGATGAGTTGTTCTTCACATGGCCCTTCCCTCTTCCTCCAATAAAAAGAGCTATGTTTCTTCCCAGTTCTGTTGCTTTCCACCCATCAGACTATCACTCATTCTTTAAGGTCAAGTGCAAGCCTCCTTCCTAATCTAAATCCCTTCCTAGAAACTCCAGCCTGTAATCATGGTTATCCTTTTATGTACCTCCTTTTTCTTCCAGTTGACCTTGTAATTAATGTCATTGGTTGGTTTCTGAAGACATTTTCCAGGTTTTCTGATTCACTCTCAGTTTTGAGTTGCCAGATGAAACCTGGTATGGATATTCCCAGAGTATGACTATCTCTTCAAGTAGCTAAACACAAGTAGGATCCTTTTCCTTTCCCCCGTTCCAGCCAACCTGAGCTTTATCCACTCCATTTTACATTTTCACTCGAGACAACACACTCTCCCATGCCTCTAGGGTCACCTGGAACTGGAACAGGCAATTGTCCCTCCTTCTACCTCACTGGTCAGAGTTAACACAACTGCGTGTTCCCTAAACTGTTTGGCTGGTTAACATAAGAATCCTTCTGTGGTCCAAGTACAAAGGCATTCACATATACTAACAGCAACAATCTTTTATTATTTTTTATAATCCAATATTTAAATGCAGTGTAAAATATATTCATAGAAGAAGCATCTCTTATAAACAAAACACATAAGAAATAAACATTAGGCTATATCTGAGTATGAAAAACATGTAATAAAAATGGTCAGCACAAACACAATCCATGAATGTGCTGTGAATAGGCCTTTAAAACCTTCCTCATCCTCCTATAAGCCTGTATTCCCTCAAAAATTCATTTAATAACTAAAAACTAGTATTCAATTAAAAAAATAGAGTTTTGCTTTTTTACTTTCTTAATTATTAAATTGCCAGGACCTGAAAATATTATAACTCCTTTTTTTCTTTGGGTATTTATCCACAACCATTTAAGTAGGTATAACTTTCCCCATTTTTCACATTCAAAAACTGAGAACCCGAGTGGCAAGGTAACTTGTCCACAGTCACCGGCTTGACAGGAAGATCTGAACTCAGTTCTGGCTGACCTCAACACCCAGTTTTCCCTGCAGGGCCATTCAGTGTTTCACAGGCACAGGACTTCAGCTACACACCAGTTAAATAAGCGTTCCTGAAATCACCCAGTTGCAATATATTAACATTCTTACTATATTAAAAAAATCTTTTAAGTTTCAAGGAATGGATTTTAAACGTGAACTACCAAAACTATCAGAACACCATCACCTTTAATTCTGAGACTTCCATTCCTAATCCATGTCTGACTTAGGTCAAGAAAAATGGGAAGATTTACTCTTGGTCCTTAAATGAGCTGTCATTTTGTAAAAAGATGATATTGCATGTACCTCCTGGCATGTACTGGGAATTGCTTCACAAAAGTGTTAATGCTTTTTTTTTTTTTTAATCTACTACACACATACACACACACACACACACACACACACACACTATGGCTATATTTATGGAACACTGCATTTTTCTATCTATTAACATAACTGACCTAACATAAGTGTTTTTAAATTTTCTGTCACACGCAAAGACACTGACCCCCTCCTTTGAATGGCTGTTTCTCCCTCTCTGAATGCACTACCATTCTCACTGAACTGTATGAAAAGATATACCTAAACATGTTCATATCTCTCAATGGACCTTTTATAGGAAAATAACAGGAACCCTCCTTCAACACCATAAGGAGGAGTATTTTCACCATTTAGAAATGTTAGTTTTCAGTTTCCTGATGAAAAATGGAGTTAAATCTTAGATTTGGTGAGGTTCTATTCACTTTGAGTATTCATTATTATGGTGGTTTCTCTGCCTGATTGGTTAAAGAAGACAACACAATTTGTAATTGATTTTTTTTTTTACCACTGAACAACTAATTTTGTCTTCCAAAAAAAGCTCTAGGGTTTATTAACTGTGCAATCACAATTTACTGAGGTCCTTTCATCAAATTAGCCCTGCAACAACGCAATTTTTCCCTTATTTTACTTCTATTTCAAGAAGGGCTTTCCACTATGGCTCTTATTAAGACAGACAGTCACTCTTCTCTAATTTAGGTGTTTTTTTCTCATGGCAACAATTCATTATTACAGCTGAAGATTTTTTTAACCCAATTCTGGGCTTCCCTTTCCTTATTTCCTATTTCCTACAACATCATAAAATGTGTGTTATCTCCAAATGGTAGTAGCCGCTGGCTCTTCAAAGGAATATACTCTGTTGATCTTTAGAAACAGAAATTTCAATCTAGGAATAATCCACTAAACTTCTTTGACTATTGATCTGTTTCTTTACTTTATCTCTTCATTTATTTCACACTTAGCTCCACAATAACAAGTTCCAATGAAATGACTACATAATTAAAGTCTTTTTTTTTTCTAATTGCCCTTTTCCTTCAGCATTCCCAGCAAGATACATTTACCGTATTTTACCTTTCTCCATTTTCCTTATGGGAAGATAGGACCCAAACAGACTCTCATCAATACCTATACAAAAACTTGCTTCTCCAGAAATATTCTTTACCTAGTTCCAAGCACCCAACTTAACTCTTGTGCCTCAAAGGGACAGCTGATATCCCAAACACCAAATGACTATGTGAATGGAAATCCAGAAATAGAGCCCTGAAGATCGATAGATGTGACTGACAAAGCATTTACATTCTCAGGGGTAGAGCTCACTGTGTTTCTAAGTGGATCAGAGATACGATCCCTGGCCACTGTGAATGGAAAGGAAACTGGATGCCATCAGAGGGAGATACAAGTACTAATGCAGTGAGGTAATGTGGCAAAGAATAGAAGAGTCAAGGAATGAAACGCTGCCCTTAGGAATCTTAAAATAAGCTCATACTTGCATCCCAATCTTCAGAAGAAAGAGAAAAGGCAAAGACAGAATTATAGAGTTTAAAACCCTGGGACTCGAGAGAGGTGAACTGTTACTTCCTCTGCTTATGAACTGAAGTTACACCCTGAGTAGTTATAGAGTTATCTCAGCATGTTTTCCTAGGAATATAATAAGTGAAAGATTGCTGACATCCTTCTACTTTGATGGGCGAGGGGGGTCAAAATGCTGACTCTCCACACTGAGAGATACCCAGCAGAGGTGGCCCTTGACACCTGCTCTGACTGGACATTTCCAAGAAGGTTGCTGAAGCACGAATTTCAAGCCAAAATGCCTGGGAAATGGTCAACGTAGAGGGTTTTGCACATGCTAGGCACACTGCAGCAGCCTTTTTTGGAGAGAGCAATTCAGCAGTCTGTCAATCAAAGGTCCTGAGACTGACAAATCACAGATACCCACTCTCTGACCTTGCTGGGCCACCAAGACAAGGAAGACAGAAAGTGGCTGACAGCAGAAATCCACCCCCTCCCCCCGCCATAAGAGAAAATGAAATAAAATTACTGCTAAAAAAATGTCTTCACTCTGGCCTCCTTTCAAAGCCACTGTATGCCATTCTACGCTTTCACCTGAATTTCCAGAAGGCAAATGCTGGCTGCCATGAAAGAAAAAGGGCACTCTGGTGGCTTTCCTTTAGAAACAAGCATTCATAGTTTTGTTTGGGGTTTGGGTTTGTTTTCCTAGAGTATTTCTCATTAGGCAGGACATCTTGTATATGCACTGGCTTTGCTTTCTTGGTAAATCAATTCTCAATAAATTGAGAGTTCACTCTAGGTGAATTGATGTCAGATTATTTAAATCTAAGAATTATTGCATATAGAAGTGGCAGAAAAAGATGGAAAGGTCTCTTCATTTACTTTGGGCTAGAATTGAAAGTATTAGATGGATCTAAATACGGAGATAACCCAGCACACAGACTGAATAAAATTAATTTTATGTCCACACTTGTGATAAAGTGAGTTTACTCCTTGAGGACTTGTTGATTGAGGTGGGGGGGGGGATGGTGTTTAAAGTTCATATCTTCTTTTCCTGTTGAGCTTTTATGGATTAATAAATTATTGAAATCCCACTATAAGCTATGAGTTGGGGGATGTGACAATGAATAAGATACAGTTCCAAGTTTATTCAGGAATTCACTGTCTAGAGGGGAAGTCTTAACATAATTGGACATTCAAGATGTAATGAATTATGTGCCCTTATCACTGCTCCTGCTGGGCTAGAAATAACAAAATCAGGGTTCCACAGTAAATATTTACTAAGCAATTCCAATGCACAGAAGAGCGTACTCAGCCAAATACAGCCCTTTCTGCCCCCACTCTGAAAGGGTTCTTCATCGCCCAGTTGGACACACGGACGCATCAACCTGAGAAAGGTGGCCTGTGATCCAAAAACCCAACCTACGGGAATCTCGCCTTGACCAAATAAACATGAACCAGATATGTAATGATGAGTAGACACATGAACACATATACACACGCATTGTGCATGTGTCCCTCCTACAACACTGCTTCTCTTCTATGTTTGTATTCCTAGTACGTGAAACAATCCATTTGCTTTCCATCTTCCAAACCTTAGAGTAATAACTTCTAGGAAAGAAGAAATAATAAAGAATGATTACACAATCTTATTTGGGCAAAAAGCTAACATATGGGTATCAAGGCCAAAAATATGGATTTCAAGATAAAACATATGGACGCCCATATGGAAAAAAAGGTTTCCTGGCCAGAAACTCTGCTGTTGCGTTTTTTATGCCTATATGTATGGTACAATTTTTCCCTTCTGCTGGATAATGCTGTCTGCTGACAGATTCTAATGTTATAAATTCACATACAAATTTCACAAGATGCTCTACTGTTATCATCTTCATTAGATTTTTTTATTCCCTTAACCCTTTTCATCACTTAATGCCTCAACAAGTAATGGATTTTTAGTAAAACGGTGAGGCTTACTGCGATCAATCCTTGTTGAATCTCTCCTTGATGCCCGACTCATGAAACTTTTTTTTTTTCAGAACCTCAATAAGAAAATTATTTCCTCCACACACACGTGCCTGAACACACCCACCCATGAGTGCACACACGTGCGCATATATAATAGGTTGGATCACCTATGACACCGCCTGTCTTGAGTCGCTGCCCCAAGCTCAGCAACAGACACTTGCAGGTACCGATAAGTTTATATTCTATAGGGTCACATATCACGGAGATAGCAAAACGTGGGTCAATTAAGAGATAAATGCCCAAGAAAGTTTCCATTTCAGTCTCTTATGTTTTACTCGTAGAGACCTTTTTCCTTTACAGGAGGGGGAGGGGAGAGAATAGACGTATCAAAAGAAAATAAGACTTGTTGAGGAAATGTGCACTTAGTGCTGTGCCTACTTTTAAGTCAGTGGACTCTTTGTAAGCAAATATTTAACTGTGAGGTTATCATATCATTTACAAAAGAAATCATTTCTGATGTACTTTCAGTGTATCTCTTTTGGCCCTCAGAGAGTTAGAGCATAAATTGACACTTTGGCCTTATAATACCATGGGGGCAAACAGCCTATCAGGTGTGCCCACCAAGGAGGCCCTCCAACTGAAGATGTGTTTATTTTGCAGTTTGCACTGTCTCCTATCCTGAAGGTTCCCTGTGGGGTGCATACATTACCTCCAACAGGGGAAAGAAGACTCGCTTCTATTTAACAGAAATAATATTACGGGGAGCCGAGCTGTGGTATTAAAGACTATGAAGGACTATTTCAGTTCCTTCTATCCTCCGTCAGGAAGCAAACAGAGGATATCGGCTTTACTGAGCCTCAGATTATACAAACCGAGTCTGTTGGTTTCTCTTTGCGCCAATTCATGCCAGTGGTATAAAAGGCAAAGAAAATAAGGAGGCACAAAATTCAGTGAAAGGACAAAGCGGTGGTAAGCTGATCTATAGCAACAAACGCAGCACCGTCCTCACATACTTTAACGGCGTTCAGCTATTACAGCAATTAGAGCCAGCACATCTGAATTATTAAATTGTCCTCTCTGCCACCCGCCCTGCTTGGTATCTCTAGAACCAGAATAAAAGCCAGCTCTTTGTGTTCTTAGTATAGGATGGCCAAGCTACCTTGTTTTAAGGTAATTTGCTTCTTTAAAAAAGCCACAGTTATCAGTCATTAACCATATTCTGTGTCTGCCTGCAAGAATCAAGTCCAAATCCCTTAGCTGGGCATTTAAGACTATTCACAACCTGGTCCCAAGCTACCCTTCCAGACTTACTTTCTATTCTTTCTTTTGACATATTCCACACACAACACACGGTTCACTGTTTCTTGTAAAAGCAAACAGAGCTTTCAAGTTTTTGTTCATGCAGTTCTTCCTGCTTAGAACACTCCCTCCCATCAAGTCCCCTTCCTTCGATAGCATTTGTTGAGGCAACAATTTGTCAGGCAGTATCACAGATGATGGAAATATGTTGGCAAACAAGCAGACATAGGTCCTGAATTCAGGAAGCTTACAATCTACCCTAAATCAAGCCAACCTCTGAGGCTGAGCAATAACTCAGCAATGTGTTCCTGATGCTTCTTCAGCAAGTAGTCATTGCCCAAATTTTCTATCAGATCAGACTGAAATTCCATAGTGTCTGATATGCCTGGGCCTCATCAGGCACACAAGCATATGCACAAAGTTGAAAGATGTAAATGAAGTGAGCCTTAAGGATAGACCACGAAGGAATCATATTATTATCAAAGAAACAGTCAGCTCCTTCCTTCGTTCAGCTGACGGCATCATCTGTCCTGAGCACAAGATCTGACAAATAGAAAGCCACCAATATGTCTTTATTTAATTGTAAATGTGAACAGGACATAGTCCCTTCCCTCCAGGAACTTAGAGATGATAAGACGTAAACAGTCAAGAAATACATACCAAAATGCCCAATGGAAAACCAATAATGGCAATAACAGTGCCTTGTGCTGTAAAGTGGAAAAAAAGTGAAAGCTGTTGTCTTCTGATCACTCCAAAAAGGCGGATTTGAAGGAAGCCTGCTTTGTGATTACTTAGGGAATACAATGCCTCAAACTGCAAAAATCAACACTAATTTGAAATTATTTTCTAAATGCAATGTAATGTTTGATTCAATTAAAATAGACGTGATGATTTGGAATGGAGTCAAAACAACAATTATTCAGTGATTCTGGAAAGGCTTTTCCAAAATGCATGTTGGCTTGAGTTTATGGAAATATTGACCTCCTGACCTGGAACAGAAGCAAGTGATTTTCATTATGTTTATACTGTGGATTTTTCCCATCCCTAATCCTGGGTTGCCAAATTGCGTATTCTGCTTCGATTACAACCTATGTTCTGCTTGACTGTGGATCATCTTACAAATCGGTAACTGTGGGTCAGATCAGGAAACTATGCCCTGGCAGTGAATTTCATTTCACAGACCTAGGAACCCAAGAGCTCACTGTCTTGAAAACACAGATGCCTTTAAGCCAATGGTCAATTTCTCTTTTAAAGGTCTTTGGTCCTAACTCCTTTAGGCAGGTAATTTGTCCTGTAAATATTCCGCAAAAGCCTGAATCAACGAGACAAATGCAAAATGAACCACGCCAGCCAGTTCATATGGCAGCCTGAGTGAATCATGTATATTTACACAGCCCTTCAATCAAATGCTTGGGTAGAGTCGCTATGTTTATTTCTCTGGCTTGCATATAATCTCTTTATTAAGTCTGCTGTCTTTACAGAGAAACTAGAAGGCTATAACTTAAAGGCTATCGTCTTCTCCTAGCTTAAAATCTTATTTTTAGGAGGAAGAAAAGAGGGAGGTGGGGATTGGGAAGGAGGCGGGGGGGGGGGGGGGGGAGGGCGGTGGGCAGTGGAGGAAGGAGAGAGCTGTTACTTGCCAACCCAGCACATGCTCACCAGAGAACACGGGCAAGTGGTCAGAAGCAGGGCTGATGTTAATTAGCAATGAAATGAGGAATGAACCAGCATTAGCCCTGAGACTAATCAATGGGAAAATCACTCCAAGCAGCAGCTTAATGAAGTAGTATACAGCTGTTTATTTTTAGTCCTTTTCATCCTCACCAAAAAAAAAAAAAAAATCCTCCAGAAAAATAATAAAAAAATACTTGACAAAGTAGATTTTTTTTCAAAGCCAGGGTACACTCTGATTTACGTATTTATAGTCTAACTCCTTGTACTTATTTCTTTCAATTAATAAGATAAATAGTAGGGGCACCTGGGTGCCTCAGTCGGTTAAGGGTCCGACTTTGTCCGGGGTCATGATCTCAGGGTTCATGAATTCTAGCCCTGCCTCAGGCTCCGTGCTGACAGAGTGGAGCCTGCTTGAGATTCTCTCTCTCTCCCTCTCTCTGTCCCTCCCCCGTGTGCTCTCTCTCTCCATCTCTCTGAAAATAAATAAAGTTTAAAAAAAAGACAGTAAGTATTAGGTGGGTATAAACACCTACACCATATCAGAAATATGCCTTTTCTTTTCACCTTTACATAGGTGTTCATACTTGTTTTGATGTATAGAAGAACACCACTTTTCCCTGAGATGTGAAGCTGCTCTAATGTTTTTGTAAGTGGACTTCAAAAAAAGATGCTACAGACAGGAAATAAGAATCTTCTCTCATTTCTTTCAAACATGAGGGAAATTAATTGGAAACTATTCTTGCAAACAAAAATTGTTCCTCACTTTTAAAAAGAATGACTGTCATCTATCTACGAGCAAGACCACGGAGCCTGTTCATTAAGACCTACTGATCTCTGGGGTGTTTTGATCGAAAGCATCTCATGACATATATGGGGATCCAAAGCTAGAGGGCCAATTAGGAAGGGGAAAAATCTTTGTCATTTTATCAGGGTGTTGAGGAAACGTGGCAGTTTAAACAGACCAAGTCTCTCATTGAGAATTTCTTCCTCCACTCTAATTGGAAGATAAAAATTTCCTCTGAAGGATACAAATGTTCTTCTACCTTAGCAAGGTCCAAATAAGCCAAAGGAGCTTCTCCAATGAGAAAATCTTACTGACAACCCTGGAAACAAGCTTAGACTCAACTTTTCCTCCTAATGATGGAGAGGTTACTGTAAGTACTTCTAACTAGAGTCGGCCAGACATGAGTTAGAATGTAAGTGGGCGGGATTAGTATAAGGAAAAAAGGAAACCCAAAAGGGCTCCCCTCTCATTGCCTCTTTCTTCCTCCCTCTTTCCTCCTTTCTATTTAAAAATGTGTTAAGCATCCCTCCGTGACACAGAAAACTTAGTGTTTGCAAAGTGCATCCAAGCAAAACATCAGAACACAACGATAAGAAAACACAAATAGGCCTTCTCGCTTTCTCTTTAACTAGAGCATCAAAATCCTTAGTGAAAGATGAAGCTTCTCCTTTGACTCATTCTTTCACCAGCTCCAAGTGCAAACACTGACTTTGTTTATCCTTCGTTGTCTCCAAGGGGTACGAGTATACAAATGATTTCTTTCTTACATCGTGCCAAGACTATCGGACTCACACTCTCTTCCAAAGAAAGTCTGTGCAAACCTTTACTCATACCTGAAAAAAAAAAAATCAAGCTAAAATTTCAACAGATCAATGCTTAAGTTTGTTGCTACTAACGAGGAAGAAGGAAGAGTATCCGTTACTGAAGGCTCAGATGTGTCTCCTGGTACTTGGCCGGAGCACTGTCACTCAGGGCCACCAATTGTTGACGCATACTTTCCATGCGATGGAGCATCTTGAGAAAACAACAACAAGCAACAACGAAAAAACAAACCCACTGCTAAGTGCAAACCTGGGAAACAGCAGCGCTCAGGTAATCCCCTTTATGGGTTGATTTGATAGCTCAAGGAAATGGAAACAAAGCACCAAGCACTAGAACACCAACAGCTGGTTGGGAAATTGCCGCAGATTGTTAGGGGAAGCCGCCAACTAAAGATAGGCAATGAAAAGGTTAGAAATGATAGTTTAAAAAAGACAAATTACTCCAAAGACCATATTCTTTAAATCGCTGAAGCAAAACATGTTTATTCGATTTGTTTGTATGCCTATTACAAAAATGCTACTTTGGGATTCTAGGAACCCAGTCTGTCAATTTTTCAGTTCCTGCACTTTCATGGTTGCTTAGAGCTGTTTAATGCAAATACACTTCCAATAAGAGATTTCATGCCCCTAAATTACACCCAGTTAAAAGCGAATGAAAATGTAAGGTAAATAACTATAATCAGCCATATTATCTTTCTCTTGGCACCTCTCACTTTACAGGCATATTTAAAGACATCTCTGGGGTCCTATCCTTTTTAACAAGCAGCAGCGTATTTCCTGGAATATTACTTAAGATGCTGTGCAGTGAACATTACACAGGTTAAAATGTTACCTAGAGACCTAGAAGGAACTGCATCTGTTGTAGAGCCGTCTTTTTTGCTACATTTTGGAATGTCTGAGAAGATGAAAAGGCATTTGCTGTGGAGGGGATGAAAAGAGATGAGAAGAGTTTAAGTTTGTCTTTCATGTGCAAGTCCATTGATCAGTCGTCGTGAAGAGCATGGAAGTTTGCAAAAGTCACTCTGGGAAGAAATGAATGGGGGCCAAAAGGAAATGTACAAAGGAGAAAGGCCTGCCAGATTGGATTTGCCGTACAAAGAAAAGTACTTAGGAGTAAAACCACTAAGTTACTCCTGGAGGAAAGCATCGAATGCCCTGAACACTTTTGTCACAGATCACCTTTTTTTTTTTCCTTGAGCCAAGGAAATTGTTAATTCTCAAAAATCAGTGTGCCTAGGGATCCCCTTGTGAAGTGTCTAAACGGCAGAGTTCTGGGCCATGCTGAGAAATCTGAATTAAATAGGTGGAAGGAGGAACACGGGAACCTGCATTTTTAATTAGCACGGACAGGGAGTCTGCATTCTACAATTTGAGAAAATGGCTTTATGAGATTAACAGCACACACATTTCAAAACTGACAGGGGCGCCTGGGTGGCTCAGTTGGTTAAGCGTCCGACTTCAGCTGAGGTCATTATCTCCTGGTTCGTGAGTTTGAGCCCTGCATCGGGCTCTGTGCTGACAGCTCGGAGAGGGAAGCCTGCTTCAGATTCTGTCTCTGTCTCTCTGCTCCTCCCCCACTTGCACTCTGTCTCTCAAAAATAAACATTAAAAAAAATTTTTTAGATGACAAATACCATTCTAAAAAGACTGAATCCATCCACATGGGCTTTCCCTGCAAAGAACACAATTATGACTTATAATCAAGCCTCCGGGAGGGAGGGAGCAAAGGGGAAGAAGAATCAATAAATGGTTCAAACATGTGAAATTACCTTGTTCACCCAAAATATAGGATGGCGTTGTTCGAACTGTAATCCCATGGTTCAACTGCCCCAGTTCAATTTTAGGAAAACTGGTAATCATTCCCTTTTGTGGGGGGTGCAATTTCTGAAGAACCCAGACTTTTAAAAAGTGAGCTATCACCTCTGTATTTACAGAGCAGTCACTACCTTGGTATTGCTGTACCCACGTGGGCAGACAGGAACACAGGTGGGTCTAAATCCAGGCCCATCCTGTCACTTACTACCAGTGTGAGCTTGGGCAGGGTCTAGCTCCTTGCCTGGCACACAGTAGCCATCCCTTCATCTGCACAATGAATGTACATTTTAGTAAGAAACAGACATCTGCGCAATAAATAGAAAACCACCCCTTCACAAATCATAAGGGTGAAATAAGATAATGAAGCTGTACCCTTAGCATAGAGACTAGAACGTGAGAAGCATGGAGAAAAAAGAAAAAAAGAGAGAAATCTGTTAGGACTTAAATTTCAGTGACTCGGTTTAGGGTATTCATTTTCTGACTCAATTTATGAGAATTACCACTCATTTTAAGTTACTTACAGAATTATTAACGATTTGGCAGTGGAAGGTGGGGTTTGTTTCATATACTCTTACTAGGTAAGCTGAGGGTACTGTGGATTTAATAATTATTTACAATGATTTTTCCATAGAAACCAAGTCAAACATGAAGCTTAGGTACTAGGTTACTCCACCAAAGACAATTTAACTTGTAAGTAAAAAAAACTACTGTTTGTTTTTTTTTTAACGTTTATTTATTTTTGAGACAGAGACAGAGCATGAACGGGGGAGGGTCAGAGAGAGAAACACACACAGAATCTGAAAAAGGCTCCAGGCTCCGAGCTGTCAGCACAGAGCCCGATGCGGGGCTCGAACTCACGGACCTTGAGATCATGCCCTGAGCCGAAGTCGGAGGCTTAACCGACTGAGCCACCAGGTGCCCCTATAAACTACTGTTTTTATGGAAAACAACAGGACACAACTACTGCTATGCAAGGTGAAGAGGAAATCCTAGCTAGGGAAAGAGAAAGACACCCCCAGCCCTAGCTTCTTCAACTCAATCTACCCACCCCCCCACACATTAACTAAAGTGCCCCAGGAGTGGTAGAGCGTGTGCTTCTGTCTGACAGGATCTTGGGTCACAGGCAGGGCTAGACAGGACTTCTAAGGTCTCAGAGGAAGTAGGTCATTTGGAATTTATTCTTGAATAAATATTCCCATTACTGTTAAATTTTATAGACAGTGTTCACAGACAGTATTGATGTTCTTCAATACTGTTGAGCAGTGATTTGAAAGGAATTAGTTCATGCTACTATTTCCTCTCCTTCAGCCACAAATTTTATCCCTGGAAACAAAGGCTTGGAGGCACAGCATGCTCAAAGGCACTGGGGTTGTCTGCTTAGGGCCACTGATGATGAGGGAAAGAGATGCTTAGTTTATGCTTTGAAATTCTAGGAGGTCTAGGATATTAATTGGGGATTTCCATTGGAACAGGATGTCTTGTGACATTCCTCTCTGACTTCAGTGTGTGAACACCTGAAGAGAGTTACCAGCCATGAGGAAAGTTTTAGGGGCTCTGGAGAAAGCCTTTCTCGGTGCGCTTTGCTCCCCACCTACACCGACAGCAATGCAGTTGCAGATCTCCCACGGCATATACAGAAGCTGTCAGAGACACTCAGACGATGCTACATTCCTATGCTTATGGAAGAACACAGGGAAGGTCTGGCTGAAGCCCAAGCTGAAGGGGGTGGCAAAAGAATAGAAGCCAATCCAGAAGGTGGGTCTGGCAGGTGCTGGTAGCCATAGTGGCCCAGAAGGTAGCTGGATTTCCTGCCAAGTCTCTGAATGTAGAGCCATAACCCCCTGCTTCCCCAACTGAGTTATGTCTTATGCCTCAGGCTTATATATCACAATCACTCATTCCACTACACAGATGGGTGTTTTCCCTTCATCTCTTTGCTTACATAAATTCAACAATTTTGCCCTCTTCATAGGGTATCATGAAGGTGCTTAAGAAATCCAAATTAGTTGTATCACCCTTCAGAATCAGGAGCTTTCATAACCTGTTTATAAAAGATTTAAATAATAAGGCATAGAATACCCCACAAACAAGCATTGGTTGCCCTTAATATAGAACTCAATGGCCAGGAGCTAGAGCAGAGAGTCAAAGAAGATACAGTAAGTTATCTCTAAAAACGTACCAATGCTTCCAGGCTGATAATTCACAGATCTGGAATTCTCAGAGCTCTGCCAAAGACAAACAAAACATTCTAACTGTTCAGGTTTAATACCACATGCTTACTGTTTCTCCAGAAGGGTGGGGAATATATATCACCCACTCAAGTTGGTGTTCAGACTGTGGACACTGGAAAGCTCCCAGAGTAAAGCAGTATGAGAACAATGCTTCCGGAAGCAGTTACAGAATTGAGCAAAATTATATCTAGGGCACAGATGCATGAGGTGCGGGGTGTGTATGTGTGTGTGCATGCTTGTGCATGGTGTAGTGTAGGATCTGAAACAGTTCAGTCTGGTTTGAGGGGAAAGAATTTGAACCTAGTGTATAAATTTCATCCTAATGTATGCACCATATTATCTCAAACCTTTATATGAAGAGCTAGCCTCATGTTTTATCTCTTGGTCCCAAATCATAAGGACCTTGACACTTTAAGGAGTGGACCAAGGGTAGATTATGTAATAAAATTTTAAACCACGGCAGCTTGATCCCCTTTAGTTACACTAAGGGCTCACAGGTAATCATAATACATTTACTATATCTGTATCTTTAAATTGCAAAGTGCACACTGGAGAGAACTCTAGGACATGTAACCATATCCAGTTCTCGTGAATCTCAGATAATGACTATGAAGAGAAATAGCAGAAGTTAGAAGTGCACTAAGGGTGTCACATTGCCAAATGAAATAAGCTTCTCGAATATTCATGAGGGGAGCCCAAATTTCTCACTCACTTCCTCCTTGCTGTCATGCCAGAGGAAACTAAGGCTACACTAGGAAAAGCAACTCTAGATCCATCACTGCGGTGGCCTGCTTCTTAATCCTGTGATCAAGTATCTGTGTTAAGAAAACATCAGTGGAACTGAAAGAGGACAAGGGGGTGGGCTCAAATAGACAAGAAGTACATCTACCTTGTGCAAAGGGTGAGGAGCAGAATCAACGTCAGGAACTAGAAAGGCCCTTGGGAATCTATGTGGTGCCCCAAGCAAAGCCACAGTCAGTTCATCTACAGAGAAGTATCAGTCTCCCTTTCTCCACTTCCCAATAGACAGTATAGTATGATCTGGTCCCAAGGCGTTGTTCTCAGTATATAATTCAGGTGATCCCTCCTCTTCCTAAAACCTAAATGTATCTCTTCCGCTATGTAGCAATATTCTCACAAACCAATCAGTGACAAGGTGTCTAGTAATGCTTTTTTCTATACCTGAACTCCATCAGCATGATCTTGACAAGGCTTATCTCCAACTGCTATTTCCCTGAACTTCTAATTTCTGAATCACCTCTTCATCTTCCGCATCAATCCTGTATTGTGGTCCACAGTGGTTCTGACCTTGAAAATAATGGTAATCAGGAGCACCTAGGTGGCTCAGTCAGTTGAATGTCCAACTCTTGATTTCAGCTCAGGTCATGATCTCAGGGGTCGTGGGATTAAGTCCCATATTGAGTTCTGCACTGAGTGTGGAGCCTGCTTAAGATTGTCTCTCACTGTTAAAAACTGAGAACAAACTGAGGGTTGATGGGGGGTGGGAGGGAGGGCAGGGTGGGAGGGAGGGCAGGGTGGGTGATGGGTATTGAGGAGGGCACCTTTTGGGATGAGCACTGGGTGTTGTATGGAAACCAATTTGACAGTAAATTTCATATATTAAAAAAAAAAAAAACCAAAAAAAAAAAAAAAAAAAAAAGATTGTCTCTCTTCCTCTCCCTCTGCCCCTCCCCCAAGCTTGCTCTCCCAATCTGTCTCTCAAAAAAAGAGAAGAGAAGAGAAGAGAAGAGAAGAGAAGAGAAGAGAAGAGAAAAGGAAGGGAAGGGAAGGGAAGGGAAGGGAAGGGAAGGGAAGGGAAGAGAAGAGAAGAGAAGAGAAGAGAAGAGAAGAGAAGAGAAGAGAAGAATGGTAATCATCTTGCCTCCATGAAAAAGAGGGGAGAAACTTGGGTCCTCTCTGCCCATGCTCCAGCATATCTATCTATGCCCACGCCGACACTGGACCTATTTCTAACACCTTCTAGAGCTTAGTAGTGAGATGAAGATTCCATCTCTCCTGAGACGTCACCAACTAGAAAGCAGGAGAGCTTCTGAAAAGGTTTTGTGGCTCCTATTGAGAACAATACTAAAGGCCAAAATGATACTCAATACGGAGGGCACTCTACCTCGTGGAACATGCTTATATGTTACATGACTACACGTGTAAGATATCTGCCAAAATTTATTTTCTCTGCCAGATGTCTTAGTGATGGTTCTCTACTGCCGACATATCTGGCCTGAGGTCCACAGTGATCACAGGCCAACTGAACTTTGTTTTCATGTTCCCACTTGTCCACATAGCATAAAAGCTGACAGTGTTCCATCAAACATTTATGAATAGCCTTTGTGTGAAGGGTGTAGCTTGCATAGCCCAATTTTCAAGGAATTACCTGGGTAAAAATAGCACTCCATAAAGAATTACATGCCGGGTAATGTGTCCTGTGGACATTTCCTGTGACAGGGATCTGCCACAGTGCAGTATTTTGTCGTGCTGGTAAGGTAGTTTGATGATACAGGCCTTGGACACACAAACTGTGGTAGAGAATAAGAGCCGTGCAGTTTCAGGTATGTTTTACAAAGCTCAGAGAAGCACGCAAGCACACAGACGCACACGTCCAATAATATGCATTTATATATACACAGTATAAACATTTTACCCAGGTAATTCCTTGAAAATTCATATTCATAAGTGTTTGATGGAACAGTTAGGGTCTGATCCCCTAGCTGTAAGGAATAGAGGGTGTGAATGTGATTCACCGAGGGAACAGCAGGAACAGAAGCCTGCACGGCTGGTCCCTGCTGGCCTGTGTACTCGGGATAGACCGAGCCTCATTTGGAGACATAACCAGACATGGAGAAAAATCCACGGGAAGTCAGAAGTGCCTTGGGGAATGAAGGACGGGAGCAGTGCCCAGCTTACACCAACCAATCCCTACATCTCTGCCCACATGCTACTAGGTAGGGACTTACCGCCATTTTGCTAACAAAACAAGAGGAAACTCGACATAGGATCTAATTATATTCTTGCTCAGACAACTGCACATGGTTTCAAGGAGGAGAGCTCAGAGCCCAAGCCCAAGTCTAGAGCCCAGAGCACAAGGCAAGAAGGAAGAGAGGCTGGTGCAACACATCTGCTCCAGCACATTACCGAACCTCTTGATGGTTCAGTGTTCTCCTCTGCCAAACAAGGCGAGTATTCTTACCTACCCTGCAGGGTTGCTTTGAGTATTAAAGATGATTCCAATAAAGTCCTTGCACAAAGTCGAAATGAGCCAGAAGCAGCAACTCATGAAGACTCAAGAGGGGGCAGCAAGTCAGAGTAGTTACTGCAAATGCAATCACCCCCCAACGCATGATTAGATTTCATTTCTTAGTTCTCTAAGTCAAATAAACACCAAAAAATTACCCTCATAGATGATATACTGCAACTTATGTTACTAAAATAATTCAGAAGATTCTACCTTCGGGTAAATTGGTTCTATTAGAGAAGAGTAGTTCAGTCAAACCCCCTGTTGAACTTTTAAGTTTATGGCATATTCAGGTACATGGAGCATGAGATTGTTACAATTAAATAAAATCATTTAAAAAAGGGTATTTAGTGTCTGTTATAAACAGAAACAGCTTCTTTTCTCATAAAGATACTTATTTCCTCCCCCCCCCCCTTCTTATCTCTTTACTGCTGGGACTGCTGAGCTTAACAAAGTAAACTTGGCTTTACTTATCAGAGTGAGCTCAGGAAGCCCTAAGCATAGGAGTAACCCAAACACAAGAGATGAGAGACGCTCAGTGAGGAGCCCAGAAGACGCTTTAACACCAACCATCCCCTGTGGCTTCGTGGCTATTAGGCAGGCTTACATTTTAGAAACACAAATGGGTCATCTGCATTTTATGTGGCTGCAAACCCCAGCCACTGCCTGGAAGTTTATGACAAGGCAGACATTCTGGGCTTTAAGCTAAGCGGTTTCTGGGATCTTAGCACCCAAGCAGAGATACAAAGAGAATACGCATAACAGAAGGCTACCCTCTTCTGAACCGCTCAAGGAAAATTCCTCGTCCAAAAGAAGATTAAGCGCCCAGTGCAGATAACTGCCTGTGACATCCATTTCAATGCCATCCAGCACAAAATGGCATTTTACTTCATTCAAACCGGAATTATTTTGGAATTCTTGTGAAAATCCAATATACGCTGAGTTTTTCTTCATACTATGCATAAAGAAGGATTAGCCAAGCAAATTAAAGACGCAAGGGATACTGCAGGGAGTATACTTAATGTGAACTTTAAGGTTTTCAACACACTGTGTGCAAACAGATGCTAATGGTTGGCCGTCCATCACACGCACAGTGAAGGGCACACTTCTCGGGGCCTCCAAGGCTGGATGTCACCGGGTCGCAGCTTACCTATAACCCTCAAATCCAGACACTCCTTCATTCACTAGGCTCTGGTCATGGGGTCTTTTCTGTTCTCTGAACCAGTCCAGCTCATTCCCACCTCAAGACCCTCACACTTGCTCTTCCTCATCTGCCAGGAACATGCTATCCTCAAACCTTCACGGGATCGGCTCCTTCTCAATAGTCAGCCCCCAGCTCAAAGTTACCCCTTAAAGTTGAAGGCTTCTCTGACCATCAAGTCATTATCCATCATACCTCTATTTTATGGTCTTCCTAACACTTACCACCCTCTGGAATTTTATACACGTCTCTTGGTGTATTTATTTAATAATGGAACACCCCACTGAACTTGAAGGCCTGTGATGCCTGGACTCAGTCTTGTCACCACAGCTCCGGCATCTGGCGCTCCCAACAAATATTAATTTATTTAAGGAAAACTAATCACAGAGCATTTAGTATATTTGTTAAAGAAGTTCTGGAAGACCTCGACCTAGAAACAACTTGGAAGTATAGCATGTACTAGAGAAAAATAAAACATCATCCTTTCCTATATGGCATATCTCAGACTTTTCACTAGTTTCAACTGGCTACCCCTTCCATTATATTGCCCTCCTTTCCATTTCATTTCTTTGAACGGAAAGGGCAAAACTGTCAAAATCTAGATAAATATAACGACGGAAAATAAGTCGATAGTGCTGCTGATAGTTTCATAGCCCCAGCATCACTGTGAAGCAGCAGGCTCTTCCCCTGAGGAGTCTCAGCCTCCACTCAAGGTGAAGACAGAGAGGCCTCACCCAATTCACAGAAGCCCCGAGCCCCCATGCTCTGTCATCGAACCAGAGGGTCAGGAAGTATGGAGCCAACTGAAGAGCAAAGTTCTCCTGTGACCTGCTCCACGGATGGGCTCTACCTTCCACCATCTGCAACACTAGGCAACCTTCTTCAACTTCACAAATTCCAAGACATATTGACAGGCCCAAAACCAACAGCCCATGTTCTGAAAATCAGTTTATCATAAGGAAGAGATTACGTCACATGTGAGTGATCAACTTGAACGAAGATAACTTCCTAGGACATGGGACGGAGCACCTATAAGAGAGAGAGCATCAAGGAAGAATCCAGAGATTCAGAAGGACAATTGCAAACTCCTTGTTATTCCAGCCGCTATCAAATGACTAGTGTGGAACCTCTCTTTCCCTTTCAAAGAATTAACTACCTACAGCTTTTTCCTCCCCTCTCTCTTTTTTTATTTTATATTTAGAGAGAAGAAACGTGTTTCTAAAGAAAGAAATGAGATAAAGTGCTAAGCATGGGCTCATTCATAGCATCCAGAAATACCTGCGAATAATTTTGTGTACAGTTATAAGTGTCTGCGTAGATGTGTGTGCATGCATGTATGGGAGTGCATGTGTGTTGGAGGGATGTATGTGCACACGCACACGTGTGTGTATGCACGCACGCATTTGGAATGCTGAAAAATTTGAGGCAGGACCTGTCACATTGGGAGAATCTCCAAAAGCTGGAACATTCTGAGTAGGTAATACTCCATGTTGTAAACTGCTCATGCAGCAGGACTGAGGAAGAGGCATCGCCTGGCCACCGGCTGTTACTGACTCTGGGAAAATGAAAATACAGCATCTCTGCACCTGTTCACCTGATGGTGAAGGAAGGAAAAGCCATTACCGAGTGACAGGAGACAAAAAACCAAAATCCACTTCAGCAACTCATCCCACTGCTGGTGATTAATCTCACATTCCCACAGCCTGATGCACATTAACCAGATAATTAATAATTTCTTTAGGGATTCCAGCTCGGCAACTGTTTTATCAACCTGCACTGCATTAGCAGGGAAATGCTGCATTTGTGATCAAACGTCTAGGACCAGGAAGGGGCTGTAAAGAAACAGCAAGGGCTTTGCAGCGATTTGTAAGCCTATTTCAAAACGGACAAGTACGGCGTGTGCAGTCCAGTCTATATTTTTTTTATCACTACTGTTGGCCAACCAGAATCACCATCAGAAGACCCCTTTATATCGTGACATCTCACAGACTTGAAATCACGTGCGCTTCACTACTCCATACACAAACTAGAATAAGGCAGAAATACATAAACTTTGGAAATGCATCTTCTTAAAGAGTGCGTAATCTGAAACCTCCTAAAATCAAGTTTCAAGTAAGTGTTTGATCAGAACAATGCCGGGTGACATATTTCTTATTCTTGCTGGCTCCTGTTCACATCCATCTAAGGAAGGAAGGCACAAAGAATCAAAGTCCCCCTCTCTGCATCTCCTGTGCAAATGTCTGTTTCTCTCATGTTAAAACTTATTCCACCGGGAGAAGCCAACTTTTTTTTTTTTACATATATTTTTATTAAGATTTTAAGACTGTGAATAAAATCCCAAGGAGAATAATAAATCATAAGGATTGCTATTTAAAAGGCTCACCATTAAAATTCCAATGTATTCATTTTCTCTCCTAATGAGAAAAACACTACAATGAAAATATTATTATACGTTTTCTCTTAACTCTATCCAGAATGCTATTTGGATGGAAAAGAAACAAGAATGTAATCCATCCTTGTCAGAAATCACCGTGGACTTACAGGCAGAAAACCTGGGTTGAGGTCTGCTGCAGCCACACTGTGTTTTGGTATTGTAACCTTCCAGCTTTCTTTGGGGGATGCCATCGTAAGCATCCAAACGACACTCTGTGTGTGTTTTGCCTTGGGAGTGTTAATCACGGTGGCTGGAACTCACGGAGTGTGTCCACCTTATGTGGACCCAGAGAAGAAATTTCCCTCAAATTTCAGGGCTAAGATAACTGGGGTACCTCCTAAGTGTGAATTATACAGACAAGGCTAAACTTCAGGCTCAGAGTGTCTGGGCTGAGAGGAAGCTTACAGCCACATCAACTGTCTATGTGGAGTAAATTTGTAGGAGCATAATATAGGTATCTGCCCTCAACACACATAGCAATTTAATCTCGCTAGGATGGCCTGGTTTTCCTTACCCTGATTTTCAGATGCTTTTGTATTTTACTGTATATCCTTAGGAGAATCCCCTCAAATCATTTTTAGTGTAAAATAGTAGATAACAAGTTAGATGGACAAAGAGAGAAAAGCAAAAGAAAAGAAAGTGGAAAACACTGAGCGACATGCAGGGTCACTAGTTCTGATACAGAGCAGTCAAAGCTAGAAGGACTTGGACTGGCCCAGTCTTGCCGAGCACTTCCGGGTGTAAGGCCATGGTCCATGGGACACTCAGCCCCAGAAAAAAATATGCAGCATCCCCTGTAGCATGAATTACACATTGATTTGGACTCGGAGAACAATGTTTTTTATCAAAACCTATATTATGGAGCAAAATGCAAATTTTACATGCATATTAAAGAAAAGGCAAAAACTTAAAAAAATGTTTGGGTTGCTAATGGCTATTTCAGGCCAGACCCCTGCTGTTATGGACTGAATGTTTGTGTCCCCCCAAAATTCACAGGTTGAAATCCTGACCCCCAATGTAACCGTATTTGGAGGTAAGACCATCGGGAGGTGATTAAGTCATGAGGGTGAAGCTGTCACGAATGAGACTAGTGACCTTATAAAACAGGCCACATGGAGCTCCCTCACCTCTTTCCATCACAGAGAAGACAGTCATCTGTAATATAAGAAGTAGTCCCTCACCAGGCACTGAATCTACCAGCACTTTGATCTTGGACTCCCCAGCCTCCATAAAAAAAAATATATTCAACTAATTCATTTATATAAATAAATATGAAAAATAAATGTTTGTTGTTTAAGCTACCCAGTCCATGGTACTCTGTTAGAGTAGCCCAAATTGACTAAAGCATTCCCTAATGACATACCCATGTTCCTTGACCTCTGCTTTTGGAGTACATGGGTAGAAAATTTCAGAAACTTTCAACTAGATCACTTTAGAAAAAATGACACCCAGTATCTTGACCTTGTACAACCTTAGGCTTCTCACCTCTAAAATGAGGGTAATGATAAATATTTCACAGGCTACCATGGGAACTCAAGGAGATAATCACATGTGAAGAATATCACAATGTAGAAAGCATTGATAGCTACTAGGTCTCAGTCCAGAACACGTGATCCAGATTCACAAAAATCCAGTTTTGGCCAATAACTCTGCAACTTTCCCCTATCTAGGAAGGCTAGAGCACAGAGTTGGCCAGTAGTCTTAGTTATCAAACCATGGTTGGCACCATGAAATTGTGAGGTTATAGGCATGTCCACGTAAACAGGTGGATACTCCATCCCAGGTAGCTATATACTTCAACATAAATGGAAGCTCGAGACATCTGTTGCTTTTGTTTCTTAGTAGTAACTATAAGTTACACTACTCATTCCTTGTGGATAACAGCCTTCCTCAATTCAGTTTTCACTTTCTAGAACAAAGCACAATGCCCATACTAAGCACCTAATATATCTGACACTCAGAAAGTGTCAGCCAAACAGCTCTTTGTTGAAGTGAGATCTAAGGAACAGATACATGACCTTAGACCTAAGAGCATGGAGTATTGTGGGCTTGTTTCAAAAAGGAAGCCAAACTATCATCACCAGCAACAAACAAAACAAATGAACAAAAACAAACAAACAAACAAACAAACCACAAACAAGAATGCGGTACAAAGACCCAAGACCTGGCTTAATTCCCTTTATTCGTTTTCAGTCATGTGAATTTAAAGGGGTAATCATAATCACATACAGCTTATTTCCTCATTAAAATAAATAGAATAATAATACTAACCTCACAGTGTTGTTATTAGGAATGAGTTAATATGAATAAGAGAAAAATTTGTGAACTTATAAAGCACTAAAAAGCTTTAGTCACAAGGTACCTGGGTGGCTCAGTTGGTTAAGCATCCGGCTCTTGATTTCAGCTCAGGTCATGATCTCACAGTTCCTGAATTCGAGCCCCACACAGGGCTCTGCACTGACAGTGCAGAGCCTGCTTGGGATTCTCATTCTCTCTCTCCCTCTCTCTCTCTACCCCTCCCCACTTGTGCTCTCTCTCTCTCAAAAAGAAATAAACTTAAAGCCTTAGTCACTATCTATTATTATACTATTGCATGGAAATGAAAAAGCTCTTTTGAAACACGCACGTGCGCGCGCGCGCACACACGCGCGCGCACACACACACACACACACACACACACACATTGTAGAGTTTTTTTTCTCTTTCCCAAGTGGCTTGATTCCAAAGCAAACTAAACCAAGATCTTTACAAACTAGAAACAGTATTTTAAAATAACTGCATACCATCTCAGCTACTAATTATTTTTAGGATTTTACTATATGCAGCTAATTGAAACTGTTCAGTCCTTTCCATTCATTAGTTTTATTACAAGCACTCCAATGAATTAAAGAAAAATCCGTCATCACCACCTTCTTTGAAACTTTCACTGTATTGTCACAGAGGCCTTAACCTTACAAAAGCAATTCACATTAATTCAGCACAAGTCACAGGACTGGACAGGGGATGAAATTTTGGTTCTAATAAATAGGACACCACTGAATAAGTTTGACAGAATACTGTTATACTCTTGATGTCAGGAAATGGGGCAGACAATGCTTTCCTTGTTATGGTGAGGTGCATTTTATACATCATTGACTATACGGAGACTCCATTTGACCTGGAGCAAACCAAATGTGTGAAGTGAGGCACTCCTTAACAGGATTGTTACCTTATTAAAAACTCACCTTTGCATGCTGATAAGAATTGAGCCCTGAAAAAGGATAAATTACAATGATATCTACTAAGGAAATTGTGAGGTTATAGGCATGTCCACGTAAACAGGTGGATACTCCATCCCAGGTAGCTATATACTTCAACATAAATGGAAGCTCGAGACATCTGTTGCTTTTGTTTCTTAGTAGTAACTATCGAATGCTTTTCGTGTACCATGCTTCATATATACTTACTCAGCATTCACGTAACCAATATAAATCATCTTATCTGGTAGCTCTTCTAATCACCATTTTACAATTCTAAAAAAAGCTTGGAAAACATATATTAATATACTTATACTCATTTGCATGTGGCAGAAATAGGTTGGCACAAGTTCAAAGCTTATGTGTTTTGTACTTATTTATATTTTCAGAGTACCTGGAGGGTACACACGTACCCAAGTCAACCTCTTTTACATCTGTCTGCCCCAAACGTATCCGTAATTATGTTCATGCTGGTCAATTCTATATGTATGTAACATTCTTGTTTCTTTTTTTAAGTTTATTTATTTATTGAGAGAGACCAGGCGCACACACATGTTCAAGTGGGTTGGGGGGAGGGAGGGAGAGAGAGAATCCCAAGCAGGCTTCATCTCACAAACCTTGAGATCATGACCTGAGGCGAAATCAAGAGTCAGAGGCTCAACCGACTGAACCACACAGGTGCCCCTAGAACATTGTGTTAAATCAACACCTATTGCATGTTCAGTTCTATGCTACTAATGACACAACTACTGAAGATCATGAAATTCGGGTACAGTATTTCTATATAAATGCATCCTTCATATTTATAATTTTCTAGTTATACCAAAGGAAAGTAGATAGAAGATTCTATTCATATTTAGGGCTTTTTTTTTTTTAATGTGCCATCATTGCTCCCACATGATCAGTAGACTTTGGCTCTGGAGTCAAGAGACAAGCACTGATTCCAGACTTTTTTTTTTTTAAGTCTAAACTCTGTGGCCTTTGAGGAGCACTCCAGCATGCTGAGTCTGTTAACTATTTCCAGCAGAGGAATAAAAATATTTGCCCTATCTACTTCAAAGGGCAGTTGTGAACATCAATAGTATAGTGCATGAGGGAAGTATTTTATATTGTATAAAACTCTGTATGCTGTGAGCATTGTTATTGGTCATCATTATAAACTTGGAGGCGGCTTATAATTAAAGCGATAGTTTATATGGTTTTGGCCCTTTTAGGACTTTGAAAAGACTATAGTTACATCCAGGGGAGTTGGAAAGAGGAAAAAAATAAAAGACACAATGTGTTATATTTCAATACTCATAATAGAAAACTACAAGTTTATACCTGCAAACAGAAAATGACATGGAAAGCACCAGAAAAATTTATTTTAGCAGGTCTTAGTCAAGAAAAATCTCTTTCAAGTTCTTAAAAATCACATCAAGTCTCCCTGCCATTTCTTTTTAACTTTCTACTATCTTCCTATACTGCTATTCCATGAGCTCTGCTCTCAGCAGAGGATAAGTGAATCAGCTGGCAGGCAAAAGCTGGAGTTCTAATCTCAGCTCGGACATGGGGGATTAATAAACAAATATTTGTAATGCTTCCTGAAGAGGAAAATTCTCAGTTATTTTTTATTAGTATTAACAGCATATCTGTTTGTGGACTTGGCCCCAGCATCACCTTGCATATTTAATATTATTACATGGACTTCATTACACAAATGAAATAAAATGTTACTTATAAAAATACTCTTTCCCCACTGTAATTTAAACACACGGCTAAGAGGTCATTTTTCAAACCATTAGTGGCCTTGCAATTTTCTGAAACTTTCAGCTTTTCTCAGAAGGAGCACTCAGGTAAAATATCTCAGTATGAAAAAAGGCTGTGACCATGTAAACACGTCTAATTATCAGCTAAAATCATGAAGAAACTGAATTGTGCAATTTCCAAAAGGCTCACTTGGCTAGCAGTGTGAATGGCTTGCTCTTACACACATTAACCCTTGATACTTCCTCTGCTAAACCAGCAGGGTGCCCAATGCCAGCACTGGAATCGGAGGTCACCTGTCTCTTGTACCCTGAGGAGAACTATCAGGCACTGGCCACCATTACTGCTGCCTGGCCGGGGATATAAGGATTCAACAGACCAGTAGGCAACAGAAAACGCACCCTTCACCTATGTCTTTGCCTCACCAGAAATCCTACATTCTGAGAAAATGTTCAAAGGACAGGAGGAATCTATTTTCAAGTATTACTTCCCAGACCTTTGTTCAATGATTCAGATATAAATTGAAGAAACTGGAGACAGAACAGTTCTAATCAGTAGTATGTGAAAAAGTGGGTATATTCAATTTTCTCCCTCAACTTGCCATCAGTTTCTATCAGGGGGTCCTCAGTATCTCTTCCATCTGCTAGGTTTCTATTAGTCTGGCTACTGGAGAATGCCCCACTCCTCACAGAGGTCCGAGGGACATCCTGTGGTTCCTAGCTACCTAGGAAGCTTCTGGTTCATCACTTGGTGGGGCTTCTTGAAGAAGACAGGCAAGACGAAGGAGCAGGGTCACCTCACCTCTGCTCTGCTTCTGGAAGAATGCCAAGAAGCCAGGCTGCTCCTCACCCTCTCCTGTCTGGGTGGGCGTGAAGAGGCCAAATAATAGATTGCCACAAGGTAGAACAACCAGGAGAAAAACAATGGCCCATTCTACTATCCTCAAGTAGTTGTAGGTGAGGTGGAGAGGAAGAAGGAGGAAAGTGCCCTTTCAACATGCAGACTGCATTAGTATCAAGTAACCGTATGTAACTGTCCAACTCGAAACAGACAAGAGCTAAAAACAAACAAACCTGGAAATGTGTGCTTGATTATAAAGAGAAATTTGAACGAGCATTCGTATAGTGCCTACACAGGAGGCAGGGCAGTCTACTCAAGATCAGCTCCTAAAGAAGACTGGGTCAATAACACAAAGTCATATATCATGGTAATGCTGAACGGAGAACCCAGTATTGGCTGTTCTGGCAGATCAGGAACTTGCTGTGTGGACCGAAGTGCTGATGGTATCACAGGCCCCTTTTCACACACTTTACCAGCACAAGCTTCCAGAGGAAACAGCCAGTGATAACACCCTCATTGGTATGCACCGTGACGGTTCACATCCAAACTCCAGGCGATCTTGTGAACTATGCATCAGGGGAGGAAGAGGGCTATCTTCCTTCATTTCACACTTTTAAGAACTTTTAGTCATTTGTGATCCTTTCTCTATCTCTCAGGGTGTGTGTGTGTGCGCGTGTGTGTGCGCACACACACACGCGCACACATGCGCCCACCCACTTCCCTCTCTTTCATCCTCAATTCAAACATTAACCTTTGATGTAACATTTTTGCTCCTCATCGGAATGGAAAGAATGAGCTTCAGAGAAGCAATTGAGTTGGGAGAATAAAAAAGATGACATCACTTCAAACGTGGACTTGCCAGAAAAGTATCCTTTCAAGTGCTCCCCTGTGTCACCAGCCAGGGACCCTCAACTCTCCCTGACCGCTGCATGCTGCCCCCGTTTCATATCTTTTGATCACCATTTGTTTCACGCCACCGTTCATAACACCCCCCATGTGTATACGTGTATGTTGCACTTGTGTACTTTTTAAAGCTGCTAGCCACGTTCACTTTATCAATTCCCAAGGGAAGGAGAGGAATTCATTAGCATCAGTTATTAGTTTGATAATTCTAAATAAAGTCAATACAAACATTTACATGGCTTTTGCCCAGGGAGAGGATCAGGAGTGAGAATTTGGGACCACCTGCTCACGTCCCTTCTGATGCACCAACTAGAAGGTACACGGAGCGAGAAGACCACAGAGGTGGGTCCCAACACTAATATGTTCTCTGTTCCTCCAGAATACAAAGTAAAAAGTCTTGTAACTTTTCCCTTCTCACAATCCATTCAGGTCAGATGCAGGCTATTTTGAGAGGTGTTCAAATATCACTGAATTCCATTCTGCACCCGCTTCTCCACCACCTCCAACACAGAGCAAACACAGTGAGAAAAAACATGCATTGGAGTCAGACTGACCTGGGTCCAAATCCTACTCACTTTGGCCTTCTTTTGCCACCTGAATGCTCAAAACTCTGCAGTGGAAAACAACAACCATGGTATTTGCTCACAGTTCTACAATATGGACTCTTCTTCTGTTGATCCTACCAGTGGTCCCTCCGATGGCTGCAGTCAGCTGGCTGGTTGGCTGGGGGATGGCTCGACTGGGATGCTGGGCTAGCGGGACTTTTCTCCACCCCCACCCCCAGTAGTGTCAGGGCCTCCCTGGCTCCAAGGGGCTCTCCACCTGGTTTGAGCACAGGGTCTCTCTGGCAAGGTAACTAGACTTTTTTCCTGGGTGACTCAGGACTTCCAAGACTGTAAAAGTGGAAGCTGCCCGACCTGATTAACGTTTTGGCTGGAACTGAAACAATGCCATTTTGGCCATGATCTATTGGTTCAAGTGAATCTCAGGGCCAGCCCAGATTCAAGGGGCGTTGATGACACACAGGAAAATACAGAAGGTGTGGGTCATTCGGAGCCACCAACATAGCTGACTACCACCGCCACTTAACAAATCACTTAATCTATACATTTTGACATAAGGTCGGTTTCTCCATCTGTTAGAAAGGAACAATAATATCCCCATTTTTACGGAGATCTAACAATTAAACATAATAATAAATATAAGGGCTGGCACAGAGGCTAACACACCATAAATACTCTATAGTCTCGTGTATTCCAAAGTGCTTGGATTACCCAGAAATCCATGAGCCCCTTCCTACCACTGTCTACCTCTCCCACGAGGGTAGAGTTTATAGTTCATGTTACTGTCTTAGAAGTTTCCAGTGCCTAGTACAAAGCCGGGCATTCAGCGGACACCCCATAATAAGTTCTTGTTGAATGAGTATGTGACCAAATGAATGGTATACACTGTCTCTAACAACTCACTTCCACAGCACATGAACAGATTGAGCTATTTCACAAGAATTTCTTATATGCGAATGAAAAGTTATCAAATTCAATGTCATGAGCAATCACAGCAGTCTGGAGCTCTTCTTCACCTCTTTTTAAATATAGTATATATAGCAAATTCCCCAAAAATATTTTGCCAGATTTCCACTGCCTCAATTTTAAAACTCAGGCACACGATAAGTAATATGGAATCCATATGTCTGTGATTCATTTTTACCCAGTTCATCAAAATGCTGTTTTTGTATTAAATGTCAAAATGCCTTTTATGTCTTTATTTATGAGCCCTTTAGAGTTGTTATTTTTAAATGATGGTAGAAGATGTTTTGCCAAATTTAAAATTTACAAAGGCATTTGTAATTTTGTTCCAAACATCAACTTCTGGGAGAGTTAATTTTGTTTACTCTTGGGAAAATTCCTATTTTTTCAAATATAGACTTTTAAAGTTTACTTTAAATACTCAAAATTCTCTTATCCTTCATTTTAAATGTACTAATGAATACAGTCACGTATGTGTGCATCCACTTTGAAGGAGAACCTCACTGTCTCTGTCACCTCATTCTACCTCAACTCTGTACCTTGATGAGAAAAAAAGATCAATCTGCCATTGTCACCTACTTGTAAGGGGGAAATACGGTGCAAATTTTCTTCTCAACAGTTCTAGATTGTGCAAGCTTCTTTACATTGATATACTATATGCCTATCTTCCTGCTGACATCAAACTTCATTGAACTGTCCTCTCTTGTCTTCTTTCTTGTTTAACCTTTTCACCGTGAGATTTAAAAGATGCTAACAAACTAAGAGACCTCTTCACAACTCAAACTTATGTGATAAGCTCATTGCAATCTGAATTAAAATAGAATTTAAAAATACCATAAAATAGAATATATACCAATTAGATAGAATAAATATATGCCATAACATAATCTTTAAATTCAGTGTTATAGAAACTTAAAACTCCTATATTTTAACTAAGAAAATCTGAAAACCAGATAAGGTCTGTGACCTTAGACAAATCAAACTCTGAAGTTTCATTAATCTATAACATAAGGGTAATGAAGCCTATACTACCCCCATCACAGATTTATTATGAATATCAAGTGAGTAATATAACATTTCATAAACTACAAGCAATACTAAGGATAATAATTAAATATCTGGTACTACCTGTTACATATTTTTATCTCAGTTTCCAATATAAACTGATGTAAATTCACTTTCTTCCCTAATAGAGCCATTTCAGAGTAAAACTATTTATGGCTAACCACTGAAGAGACTATGGAAAATTGGCTTGCCATAACTTTGAAGATCACAAATGTGAGGCCTTGAAAGCTTATCTGCTCAAGGTTCATGCTCTGTCTCCCAGAGCCTAGGGTTTGCTAATGCCAAGTCACCTGCTGAGCAATGGAGAGCTGTCTGTCCCTTCCGAAGGAAAATGCCATCTATGTGGCACGAATACTTTTACGTTCGCTTAGTCAAAATGTTAATCACGCCAGGAGCAGCATTCATGGATTTGAACTGAGACACCTTCTATTTCCAAGGCTTTGGTGAGGAGACCAATCACACAGCTAGAGCCCAAGCTCAAGCTGAAAACCAGCTCTGAAACGTGATTACCAACCAGGATCAATGCCGTGCTAGTTAACCATATTTTTTAGTAAACAAAGTTTGCTTCCTTAGTAACCTATTAAAACAGAATACATTCTCTTCATTGTTCTGTTAAAGAATGTAAGGAAAAACCAAATAGGCTATCACCATAGCTAGGTCCCTTTTCTGGAAATCAGACAAGAGCAACTCCCTACCACACACCCAAATCAGTCCTGCACGTAGGAGGAATATCATGTTTCTATACTACCGCAGAGCTGACTGGGTGTTAATTTGAATTTTAAGCAGAATCAAGCTTTTGCTCAGGTCCATCCCACCTGTCAGTGGATAGTAGCATAACAAGATAATTACTTCCTCCTATTTCAAAATGCCAGACACCCAAGACTTCCATGGAAAATGAACAGACCACCTGTATTACATTTTATTCTAATAAGTCTAGGACTGAGCATCACGGACATCCTCTTAAGTTATTCAGGGAAATGGTGGTAGACGACACGTAAACCATACAAAAAGGTAGAACGACAGTGTGCGATCACTTCAGAAACATACTCAGGGAAAACTTCTGCAAGAAGCGAGATGGAACCATATACATAGCATTCGTTCATGTAGCTGTGCTTCCTTGGTGAAACATACAAGGTCGAAATCCAAGGTTACTGAGAGAATGAAACCAGCAGTGCTGTGCTTATGCTACAAAACTGTTGTTTATTTAGTCCCTCAAAAATGATAAAGATTTTAGATGTAAAGTCTCTTTTAAAATCCATAATCAGGAGCACCTGGGTGGCTCAGCTGGTTAAACCTCCGACTCTTGATATCAGCTCAGGTCATGATCTCAGGGTCCTGAGACTGAGCCCCATGCCAAGTTCTGTGCTGAGCATGGAACCTGCTTGGGATTCTCTCTCTTTCGCTCTCTGCACCTCTCTTGCTCATTCATTCTCTCTCTCTCTCTCTGTCTCTCTCTGTCTCTCTCAAAAATAAATAAATAAAATTCAAAAACAAACAAACAAATAAATAAATGCCATACCCAGAATTTGGCCTTGACATAGCAAGGCATGGCCTCTCACAAAAGAGAGCATGGTTATTCAAATCTCACAAATGATTTGATCAAGATTACAAACGCCTATCAATGTTGCACTGAAGACCTAGAAAACAGAAAAGTCTGGTTGTGGGTGAGGCTGTACGTGTGTATATGTTCATCAATATGTACAGTGGTGTGCCTGAACTTCTCTGCCTAGGCATAGCCTTGCACATGAGAATTAGTTTAGAATATTTAATGATGCTTGTTTACTTTCCAAATTCACCAAGAAAGAATTGACCCTTACTGATAGCCAATAAGACCTATTATCACTTAGGGATAGTTTACAGGGTTTGGAAAAGATATCTCTGAGTTCAGGCAAGTGAAACTAGGGACCGTTGACTACTTTTATGCAACATTACGTCACTTATTCCACTGCTGCCTTCCCTAGCTACACGGGTTCAGTACCTGCTCACTTGGTAATTGACATCTACCCAAAGATCTGTCCTGGAGTATGGAGGAAGTGGTGAAAAGGAGCCACAGAGAAAGGTCAGTATTACAGGCATCCGTTCTGTGCACGCAGAGAACACCTCATTCCCTGTATATGTTGAACGCATCTTAGTGCCTATAGGTATACACCTGCAGTAGAGGTACCGTGTTGCCCTAAGCAGGCCATGAGATTCAGGGTCAGGCAGCAGAACCAGATTCAAATCACAGATTTGACACTTCTTGTTTATGTGACAGCAGTTTTACTCAATTTATAGATTTTATTATATTTTGCTGTCTTGTTAGGGAAATGAGCTTTTTTTAAAAAACACTTTTTTAATGTTTATTTTTGAGAGAGAGGGAGCGAGCAGGGGAGGGGCAGAGAGAGAGAGGGAGACACAGAATCCGAAACAGGCTCCAGGCTCCAAGCTGTCAGCACAGAGCCCGATGAGGGGCTTGAACTCTCGTGACCTGAGCCCAAGTCGGGTGCTCAACCGACTGAGCCACCCAGGCATCCCAGGAAAATGAGCTTAATGAGGCTCATGTTATCCTGAACGGTCCAGTTACACACAACTTTGAATCCAGATGTTCAAAAGAGATCATCTAAAAATAACATTTACAAGATCTCTCCCATTTGATGGAAAGAAAAGCATCACGTCGACAGCAGACCAGTGTTTCAGCAGGAGGCAGGGTGCAGTCTTAGTGCTGGGGAGTAAGGCACGCTCTCTGCGTCTTAGTGACATTGTGACTGCTTGCAAGTCCTCCGCTGAACTTACTCTGCACTCTCCGCATTCCATCAGTGAAATGAGGAAATGCAGCCTGCCTCTTAGGGTCTGAAAACGTAAGACAGATCATGCCACTCCCTTGCCCAAAACTCCCCGGGGCTTTCCGTCTTCCCTGGGGTAAAAGGCAAAGTCCTTACTCGGGGCTGCAAATTCCTACAGACCGGACCCCACTCTGACCTCCCCCATTCTTCCCCTTCCTTCCCTAGAACACTCCAGGCTGGCCTCTCTCTCAGGGTCGGTCCACTTCCCTTTGCACCCACCCCCGCAGGTATCCACGTGGCTGCTACCTCCCCTCCTTCGTCTTCACTCAAATGCCACCTGCTCTCCTTTTCTCCTCACCTAGGACCCCAGCACCTCTCTACTCCTGCACTCCCTCCATAGTACTCACCACCTGCAAATATTTCAAAATGTATTGTGTTGTCTTAACTCCTTACACTGGAAGGAAACCTTCAAGAGGGAAGGAATTTGTATCAATTTTATCTCCTGCTGTATCTCTGCAGCAAAGCCCGGTACTAGAGGTGGCTCAATAAATATTTACAGGATCAATAGATTTGTTGTGAGGTAGCAGACAGCACGCTATCTGTAAAGCACATAGCACGGTGCCTGGCACATGGTAAGAACTTAATAAATGATAGCTATTCATTCTTGAGAGCGTGTAACTAAGGGTAAGAGTGTAATCTCTGGAACCTTGAGTGGGTGCCCATTGCTTTTGGCCATCAGTGGTGCAATTAACACCTAGGTTTCCCCAAGGTACTAGAAGGCCACTGTTCTATTGTTGGGCCCTACCATGACTCATCTGCAGGTCTTGGGCATGAAAGTCTCCGCATCTGTAAACAAGATACAGTAATACCTCCCCTCCAGGGGAGAAAGAAGCTAAGGAAAGTTCTAACCATCACTTGCTTTGCCATCTAAAGTGAAAGGATCCACAGCATGACTTAAAACATTTGATACAGGATCAAAAATGGGGGAAAAATACCATGATGTTTCTGCCCACTAAAGGCATCGTTCAGCTGGTACTCACGCTCCACCTAAGACAGTTGCAGCCACAGCCTCTCTTCTTTGGGTTAAGGGGAAACACAGTCAGACTTTTCTGGAGAAATCTGAGGATCATGTTTGCCAACTGGGGCAAGTCATTCTTTTCAACAGGGTAGGAAAAATGCAGGGAAGGAGGCAGTGTGAGTCTCCTGTTCACCAACGGGGGAGCACTACGGCAGCAAGGAGGTTAATACTTACACAGGGAATTAACGTGTCCTGGATTTTCATATTCTAATCCTATAGTTGCACAATTGCCACTTCGGTCCCAGAGTCCACGGGAAGAAGAGAATGGAGAGAGACAATGACTGGGATTGGTTTTGGGGAGGGGCAGGGAAACCAGGTGGTGGCTCTGGGTCTCTAACCACTTCCTCATGAGGGACAAGTGCAACAGAGGAACGTTACCAGCGAGCACTCTCCGTGTTTTATAGGATGGGGTGCCTTGCAGGTATTTGACACCCCGATCTTCCCCAAATCCCCACTCCCACCCCTTCACGCCTGCACGCGGTATATCTGGTGTCACTGTTTATTAAAGATAACTAATGCCCTAAGTCTTTATTTACTTCTGTTTATTGCTATTTTAGCAGGAGTCACTGGAGAGCTGCTATGTTTCTGGTCCACTCGGGTTCCTTAATCACTGTTAGTAGGTAAAATCATCTGTGACAACTAATCCAAAAAGCAGATTATATTTATTTTGGCTACAGTGGCTTGCAATTCGTTAAAATCAACAAAACCTTTTCATTAGCCCCCTGCTGATGTCCTAAAAACAGACATTTCAAGAGTCTCAAAGCACTGAGCTACGCATATGCAGCCAAGCTAATTCTGACAGATTCTCAGTGCCATTCTTAACACAAAATCTTATTAAACTAACAAACAAGAAACAGAACCCCTCTGCTTTCAAACAAAGGCTTAATTAACATGCCTAAACTCCAAAATCAAAATCATAGCCGCAAAGCTTCCCCAAATGTGGAGGCAAAACACACACAGAGACTGTGTCATTAGTTAAGCAAGATTTACCAAAAATCGGGACTTTTTTTTTTTTTTTTTAATCATGTGGGAAAGGATTAGAAAGCAGAACCAGGGTGCCTATTTCTAAACAGTTCTGCATGGGCATTCTGGCCTTCCAAAGCTGGGATTGTGACGAACTGGCCTGCTGACAGAGGCCACAAATCTACTGAGCAAAGGATCAAGGTCTTCTTCCAGGGGTTGCCAGAGACGAAACAGCTGCAGCACGCGTTTAAGGACAACAGCGGTCCGTCAACACCCCCCATGTCCTCCCTCACCTCCCTCACCCCTGAGACCTCACGGCTGCCTTCTGCAGACTACGTCTCTTTCACGCACTACCACCCAGCTGTCCACTGCCAAGGAGGGCCTCTTCAACACCGAATTGGATCGTAGGGCTCAGTGTCAGAAACGGGGGCGTTCCAGAAACGATGCTCACAGCGGTGACTCAGCCACTACTGTGCCACCAGGCAGCGGCCATAATTAATGAATGTAGCAAAAGGTCTACTCAAGGAGCAAAGAAGGTAGACAATGATTTATGTTTACCTAAGGGGAAGATGATTTAGCTTTGCAAGAGCTTTCAGAATGAGGAAGCCCGGAAATATTTCGCTATGGGGTGGTACCTCTCCAGGCCTGAAGAGAAACTCAAAGAATGGGCAAGCAGATCCCGAAACAAAGGGTGGGGGACATCTGCATCAGAAGATGTGCTCCCTCCTGCCTTTTTCCCTCCACGGCTCTGATTGGAGAGCTGCTGTGATTTACGTATTTCCGTGACCGCTGCCACGATGGAATCACTTGTCGGCACCCCCGGCATAATCCTGAACGTTGTCAAGGACGATTACCAGACGGTGCTTCACGCAAGTCTCTGTCCTAACACGTGGGCTTCCACTGGTCAACAGGGGAAGCCAAAAGCAGCCCTTGAGAGCAATGGCTTGCTTGCTTCTCAAATTCACGAGGGATGAGGGCATCGGGCTGCCTCTGAGACACAAGGGTCCCGTTCATCTCCACGGAGGGCCCCTGTCCAGCAGGCCCCTCAAGGCAGTACTTTTGTTCCCTCTGGTTCACTCCAGGAGCACAAGAGCTGTCTGTTAGAGCAGATAATAAAATCCAGCCTAGAAGGAAAATACACATACAAAGCTGCTCTCGAATCCGAGTTTTGTCCACGGGGGAAAGTGAGCCACATCTGATATACAAGTTATCATTTGGGCTCTCCATAATTAAGACCATTGTTGCCATGGCGATCCAGAGTGCCGCAAATAGGCGAAAGGCTACCGTCGTGGCTTTCTTGTTGTTGATATAGTTTGCGGCCCCAGCTTGGGGTTATTTATGGCAGGGCAAAAATGAGACTCGGGCAAACAGGAGAGCAGCACCGGGCAAGGTGAGGAAATCTGAAACTCTATTACGTACCCAAGACACTGTTTTCAGTCGCCCCTCAGTCCCCAGCCTGCCTTATTCAATAGCTAATAAAAGTGCGCTGCCTTCCTTATGTATATTTACATCCAGCAGCTCTTCCCCGGCACATGTCAAAGCTTCCTGATTTTCTTCTCTATCATCTACCACTATCTGGAGGATTATACTCGAGAAGATTTCCAGGTCATCGCAACAGGTCATTTTTCTGAGCCACCTTATCAGGGAATAGGAACCACATGCAGTTCTCATGCAGGGAAACAAAGAATCCACTTGGTTTTGTGATTTAAACAGGATGGAGACACAGCCTTTATTATTGTTGTCATAGAAAACATGTTGAGACCAGCAAGACAGCAGCCCTAGCCCTGAGGACTATTTCAACTTGATACCTCCTAAGGTTATTCTCAAATAAATGAGAACACACCCCTCAGTTTTTGTTCCAGCTTTTTTTTTTTTTTAACAGTCTCCCTCTTTTCCTGGTTTGTTCAAAATGGGCCTGCTGTTCTATGTTCGGGATCTCCTTGGGACAAAAGATCCCGAGCCAAGAGAGAGAAAAAGGCCACGCAAACAGCTCCGCACCTTCTCACGCAACCCCGAGACCCCGTGTGCATCTCTGCTAGAAAAAATCGGGGACGAATGGAACAGTGTCTCCCAGCCTTGTCAGACCCAAAGGGGGAGTTCAGGCACTTGGTAAAATACAGAGTGCCAGGCTTCTGCCCGGGAGCAGCTTCGGCAGGTCGGGGCACATTTGGGGAACAGCGAAACAGATGAAATTGGCCAGGTGCTCTGAAGGACGAACTGCACCTTCATAAATGAGTAAAGAATTAAATCCAGAGTCAAAGAATGTTAGGAATTGTTTTCTGACCCGTTCTGCTACACAAACAGCTACTTTGACACAACCAGCTTCCCGCCCAGGAAAACTAGAGCACCCGTGGAAAATGAGAAGTCCATGCAGGTTCATGTGGTTCCTGCACACCTCGAATCCAAATACCAAGTCGTTTGGTAATGTGTATTCGGCACGGGAGGCAGGGAGAGAAAGCTCTGATGGGCTTTCAATTTTATTTTTCAACTAAAAATATTAGGAGAGAAACTAGCAGTTTAAAACTCAGGTAGGGGTGCCTGGGTGGCTCAGTCTGTTAAGCCTTTGACTCTTGCTTTCGGCTCAAGTCATGATCCCATGGTTGTGGGATCGAGCCCCGCGTCAGTCTCTGCGCTGAGCATGGAGTCTGCTTAAGATTCTCTCTCCCTCTCCCTCTGCCCCTCCCCTACTCAGGCTCTCTCTTTCTAAAAAAACTAAATAAATAAAAAAATAATAAAACTCAGGTAAATGAACTAGCCCCATTTTGGGGGGCAGGGGAGTTGAGCAGACACTACATTTGCAGCAATAGTTCAGAGATACAAAACAACAAAAAGGATAATGTTTCAGTTAATGCCAGGGACAGTAGCTCAAGATGTTGAAAGAAGCATATGATATTTCCCCTGGGGGACCTGAAGGTAGCAGTGTAGGTGACAAAAAAGCCTGGAAGACGGAGGTAGAGAAGGGAGCTTTCATCTGGTCAAATGAGTCGCCAGTGCGCAGGCAGAATGCTGAATGCAGCATGCTGTCACGCAGCCGGCTCCCCCTTGCAAGAAGAATGGCTCAACACGGCCCCAATTACTATATTTCATGGACACTCTGTCTCACTGGAATACAACTTGTTGGGGGATTAGTGTCTAGAGAGAAATTCTCAAATAAGCTTTTACTAAAAGACCAGGCACCTAGCTGTGGCAACTGCTTCTTTTTAATTCCGAAAGCAATCCAAGCCATCACCCAATAGTTCTGCCCTCTGATAACTGAGTAAAATCTAATACTGTTCCTGAAATTTTATAGACATTCCTCTCTTTCTAAGGACATGAATAGTATATATACACTGTTCAAAGGCTCGATTTTTCTCTTTTGTAGCAAAATGGCAAGAGCCTATGGGAGAGCGGAGCCTGGGGCAATGTTCCTTTTTGCTTAGAAGCCACCTGCTAATCACCTGCAAATAATAACAGACTACAAGGGAGGCGGCCCAGAGATGGCCCCTCACCACCATGAAGGGCAGGGGTTAAGTAGAAACAAAGAGAGGGAGGCTTTCTTGGCCTGAGGGGACTCTGCAAAGTGACCAGTGAGAGCCTCCCCCAGGATGGATTCAAGGGGCAGAGGAGCAGCAGTTAAAGATCAGAGGCAACTTGAAATGGGCCAACGAGCTAGACTTCTGAAGTAGAAAGAAAAAAATAACACCTCCAAAAAGGTAACACAATCTCAGGGCCAGCAGTATCTTGGAAAGTAACTTGCTCTGCCTCTAGGCTGAGAGGTTGAGCCAGACGGATATGGCACGTAATGAGCCCCTCTCATCAAGCTGCTTTCAGAAATAATGGCGCCCTTTCTGTCCACCGCAAAATGGCGCCCTTTCAGTGCCACACCAGACAATGGCACAAGGAAATGGAATTACCAGGTAATTAAGGAGAACACTAGCTTCAAACAGGACACGGCAAAATCTGACTATTCTTTAACCCAAGCGAAACTAACACAGACAATTCAAAGGGCATTAAAGGCTTAGAAAAACTGTAACTGAGAAGTCGTTAAGGGAAAAGAGTTTAATCCAGTTCCAATCTTTAACTGAGAAAGAATTCAGGCATGTAAGGGATTTTGATGGAGTAAGTATGAATAATTATTTTCCAACTACTGAAAAGTCAAGGAGACAAAAAGGGCCCAAACTAGTCTAACTGAAAAAAAAAAAAAAATGACAGTCTTGAACATGAGGGATGGGTGCCTAATGGTAGCTGTGGAATCCCTTTCTTTGGATTGTAATGAACTATAGAATAGATATCCATTGATCTCATAGCATTGAGGGCTCTCCCTGCATGAAAATTGTTGAACGGCTTTGAATTAAGACTTCACTGGCTCTTCCTTCATCATTACATCATCCCCAGTGCCCCATGGAGCCAAACTCCCCTTCGTCTCCCATCCAGCTCTTGTTTCTTTCACCCAGACGATGTCTCATTTTGTTCTGCCCCCTCTCATTCATCCCCCTCCTCCAATTGACAGCACGGGAAGGGGGAAAATGGGCATTTCTCCAACCTACTTCTCAATATTTACTATCATGTTTAATTCATGGCACCCATCTTCATTACCCTCTTCATGTCAAGGCTGCCAGGGCCCAGTTGAAGTATTCCCTCTCCCTCCTGTCTTGTCTCCATGTTCTTGGACATTTTTGTTGACTTTGTCATGCAAATGGATGACTCCTCCATCTACCCTTTCCTTTGCTGCTTGACTCTACCAGCCTTGACACCACTGCTCAGCCCCCATTTTTACCTACAACTTAAAATACTGATCTCCTATGAAAACAACCCCCAGATACCCATCAGTTAATGAATGGAAAAACAACAGTGATATAGGCATACAATTGAATGTGATTCAGCCTTACAAAGGGGTATGATTCTGACATGGGCTACAACATGGACTTTGAACACATTATGCTGAATGAGTAAAACAGAGTCAAAAGGACAAATATGTATGACTCTACTTATGGGGTCACCTTGAGTAATCAAATTCACAGAGTCAGAAATTAGCATGGTGGATGCTAGAGGCTGGAAGGAGCAGGGAATGAGGAATCACTGTTTCTGTTTGAGAGGATGAAAATTTTCTAGAAATGGGTCATGGTGAGGATGGATGCCTTCAAAACAGTATGTCTGCTGTATTCAATGCCACTGAAATGCACATTCAGTGATGGTTAAGCTATTAGCAGAAACCCAACCACTGGTCTCCCCAATCTGTTTAGGACTGTTCAAGTCACACTTAGATCAAGCCTCACTGTACTTAGTTTCAGAAAAAGTATGGCAGGCTTTGTCAACAACTGGCGGTGAAATTTAAAAATTTATCTCCCTTCCTCCCGTCCCTCTTTCCTTCCTTCCTTCACTCAAGAGATATTTACCTGGCAGCTACTCTGTGACCAGTAAAGTACTAGAAGATGGGACGGAATAGAATTTCTAATCTAGAAAAGCAACAGTCAAGAAGCAACTATATGTCCCATGTAAGTTAAGAAATAGGAGACAGATGCTTGGGAACATGCGATGCTTCCCAAGGTGGGCTGGGGGTGGCGGGGGGGGGGGGGCTTTAAATAAATGTCTTTAGGCAGAGCCCTGGAATTTGAATAGAAGTTAGATGAATAACAAAGAGTGTATAGAAGAACATTCCAGACAGAGAACTGCAGTATGAATGAGAAAGAAAGAACATAACAGTGTAGGGGCTGTAAAGCTGTTTGGCTTGGCCGGGGTGGAGACAGAGGAGAGAGACAAGCCATGAGGCCTGCCCAGAGATGACATTAAGCACCTCAGACACTGAACCAGACCTCCCTAGTCCCTTCCTGGTGTAAGATGCTATTCAACTGTTAAAGATGCTTAGTGTGATCCCTTTCCAAGCATAACCATATTGCCTGTTAGGCCATCATCCTCCCTGGGTCCTCACAGAAACCGTGCCTGATTTTCCCCACCCCAGAACACCTCTCACCCCTGCCCACACCATGTCACTCTTACCTCACCCCAATTATTAGGCCCCTCATGGCTTCATTGGATCTCTCTCCTGTCTAGGTCCATCATCGTCCTCACTTCACAGACATTCAGCCAAGTTTATTATGTAATCTTCCTCTGACTCACATCCCCTCTGAAGAACCTTTCTCTGACTCACTTCTCCCTCTTCACAAATACCCTTCTTCTTCTCCTGCTGCTTTAATCTCTCTTCTTACACTTTCCTTCTGATTCAGATGTACTCAGGTCTCTTTTGCGTCGTATTGCTCTTTGGCCACCCAATGCTAGGGAATGTGTGAATGTGGTTCATTTCCAATTTTCTGTCTAACTTCCTCTGGGCCCTCCACCATGAGTACAAGGTAGTCCATTTATTCATGCCCTGTGCTTTCCTAGGCTCACTTCCTTCTGAGGTTTATTCAGAATTATGCTCTCCTCAAGCTCCTATCCCATTATGTTAAGGAAATGGCTTTATATTCTGATGATCCTGTGAGTACCTTCATCCCTCACCTTCTCTTGCCTCTGCTGTCCATGGATTTGTTTCTACAAATGGACTTGGTCTACTAGCCTTTTTTCCTGGAAAATGAGACTTCTCTGCACTAAAGGAGAACATGACCAAGAAGTAGAACATGGTTTTTTCCCTTCTAGAAATTTCAACCTAGCTAGGAACATGATCATTATATACTTTGGTGTTTTAGGATGAATACATAACTAGAACATATGTTATATGTCACTAGATATAACATCATAATATGTATCATTGTATATCACTATAAAATATCACTGTTACACTTTGTTGCCTTAGGATAAGACTTAAATGGTACCAGGGCACATTTCAACATCTAGGTTTCTTCTAGCTGATGAATTCAAGGAAGGCTGCAGCAAAGAGATGATGTATAAGCTGGACTTGAAGGATGAAGGATTCCAGTAGGCCTGACAAAGATTTGTGAGGGGTCCCAGACAGAAGGCAGTGCAAGTCTGAAGCATGCCAGTTTGAACACATGAGGTCCCATAGTGGTTACACATTTTAAAGTGAAGAGTAGAGAAACACAACGGTATGTGGAACCTAGAAGTACATGATGAGATAATGCCATGGAGATTTCACTGCCAAGTTAGTCAGAAAGGACCTCATTGTAGATAATGGGATATTATCCCGGAGTGGCCCACAGTGAGACTTGAAAGTTGAAAGGCTGAAGGTCAAGTTCAGTTAGCAGGCACCTGTCATCACCTGGCCCCGAAGTAACTGGAGAAAGGCAAACAGGTATTAAAGATGATGTGCAAATTCCTTCTAATCCTCAAACACAGATCCCTGTCCCTCTTTGTCCCATCCTAACCTTGTAGGTGGAGGTGTTTCTTACCTTTCCTGACTTATGATTTAGTTTCTTCAATCCTACATTCAGAGGTTTCATTTTCTTCAACTTAAAATTACTTTTTCTGACCATAAAAATAATACTGACTCTTTGTGGAGATTTTGAAAATTTCAGAAAAATAGCTTTCCCCAATATTAAAAATGCTTTCCCTTGTCCCATCCCACAAAAGCACATGGCCCTTCTTTCCTTGTCCTGTAAAACATCCTGACATCCTAAAAGTTTCCAAGTCTCCTTAACTTGCCATTTCCCTCAGCTCGAAACCCCACCTACAGGAAGCCCAGCTGCACCTCCTCTCTCCCCTGCACCCAACTGACTCAAGTACCCTCCTTGGGGTTCACATAGCTCTGGGAGTCCCCCTTAGTTAGAGCTCTGATCAAATGCAATCAAAATACCCACACTTGCAGCCATTTTCCCCAATAGTCTATGAGTTATGAGGATCAAGAATTATGTTGAAAAAATAGATAAAAGATTTAGAATAAAATTAATATTGTTTTTCTTTCTTTTGAGGGGGAATGATCAACCTAAGGAAGACAGAAAATGAAGCCACAAAAAAAATTAAAAAAAAAAAACATATTCAAGCATTTCTCCTTAATGACAATCAAAAGCAAAATGAAAAGGTAAAAATAAAATGGGAAAGATTTTCATAACACATTGAAGAGAAAAGGGGTTAACAGTCTTGGTGTGGAAGAAGTTTCAACAAATAAGGGCAATGATGACTATTTCAACAGAAAAAATTAGCAAGAGATTATGAAGATGTAAATTCACTAAAAAAGATACAAATGACCAATAAAATTAAGATGCTCAGCTTCATTAATAATTTTTAAAGTGCTAATTGAAATAATTATAAGATACCACTTTCCAATAATAAATGGGCAAAAAATTTGAGTCTGATATAAACATGGCTGACTAGGAAGTGGGTGTTCATACAAGGTTGGTACAAGAGTTATTTTATATAATTTTGAAGCTATCGACTGACAGTTTAATGTAAAATTGAAAATGGAGATCCACTCTGGCTCAGCAATCCTACTCTATATATCTCTCCTATGGAAATAGGACCACAAGAAAAAAAAGTAGATACCATCACGGAAATAGCACCAAAAAAGGGCTGCCTATCAATAAGGGAATAGACAAATATTATGATATGGCCATTTAAGAGGATACTAAATATTCACTCACCTGAAAAGATGTATACATGCTCAATAAGTAAATTGCAGGCTGAGGGTATGTGGGAAGTTGCATTTTTTTTTAGCTGGAAACAAGACTAGTTAGATAGATATCTCTATAACCATTGGAATATGTAGAAAAAGCTATTAATAAACTGTGAATAGTGACTGCTTCTGGGTGTGAGTGGTAAAGGAAGATTATGCTTCAAACACCAAATTTCTCGGTTTTCCCCCAACAAAATGTTTTTTTTTAACTTTGCCATATGTATCTTTATCTTCAGCACTTAGCATTCCTCATGGTAGATGCTCAGTAAATGTTGGTCAAAAAGAAATCCTTTCCAGACTATCATGAATTCTTAGAAATCTACCACTTTCAACCATTTGCAGACCTAGTGTGATCATACTTCACTGTTCCCTTGTTATTTTGCTTTCCTGGCCTAATTATTAATAGCACCCCCTTCACATTCAAAGTGACTCAGTTGGGATGAGAAATTATATGGTTACCATTACAAAACTGCACAGAAGCCCTCGGTGTTGTTAATTAGCAACTCCTTCCCCAAACTCTTCCCTCCGTATCTTCAGGACCCTGTGCTTGATGCTCCCCTGTATTTCTCTTCCCTTTCCAACGGCTCATTCTCTCATCCATGATTCCTTTCTTGCGTTTCTTCCTAAAGCTTACCTTTCCCAAAAGCTCTTCTTTCTATGCTCGATCCCTGTGATGATGAATATTCTCTCACATCCACGTGCAGGGGTTTTCTCGAGTTTGGGCTTGTGCTCCCCTCGAAGCTGATTTGCTAGGGGATCCTTCCCACTTAGATTCCTCACACCCCAAATCTTAATTGTCTACAACTGAAGGAGTGCCTCTCCCCCTCCTAAATGTTGCTACTATGAGGCCAGGTGGGGGATCACCGTGGGTTGTCATTTCTGCACGGAACAGCAGCAGAGCAGAGTGAACTTCTAGGTGGAACTAATTCCTTGCATTCAAATCATACTCCTTTACTTGGCCAGACTTCTGAACTTTTTTGCACTCACCTTCCCCATTTTAACATGGGAGAATAGCAACTACTCGATGGGGCTACTTTCAGGATTAAATGATATATTATATTTAAAGCCCTTAAAAAGTATGGGGCACATACCAATAATTATAGAATTATAAGCTATTATTCTATTTTCAAATTTTCTATAGAGAACATGGATTAGAATAATAATAAAATGTATTAAAAATGGTCAATGGCTCCCAATGATTTCTAAAAGACTGTGAACTGTTTGCCTAATGTAATGCTCTGCTCTTCAATAATAAAAGGAAACCATTCTCTTCCTGTAACCCTGCTCTCTGGCATTTTTCCTCTCACACCTCCCAGCTTTTTAGCCCTGCTCCCACCCTCCACTCTCCATTTTGTCTGTTTTGTCTTTTAATAATTGGCTCCCAAATGAAAAAAAAAGCCCCCATTTTTAGCATTCGCCAATTTCTGTGGAATAAATACTCTTCCCATGGCTGCTGTCAAGGTACCAACATAGCATCATGGAACATGCTGCTGGGAAGAGATGTGCAGCACATCACAGACGGTATTTCCACCTCCCAATATGATGGACACATCTCAAGAGCACAGATAATTGCGATGCATGGAGAGGGATATAATTAGGAAGTGATAAGTTTTCAGCATTCATTACTTTTGTTTTTAATATAAGTGATTTATTGTAAGTTCATATAATTTAATTTTTAATGATATATTGTAAAAGCTGGCTTATGAAATTTCTAGAAATTTAACTACTGGCCCTCTGGGTATGAGCAAGCTCCCACACAGCGTACCAAGCCCCTGCCTCAAACATTCTCCCTTCCACTCCAGCTTTTCCTTCCTCCTGAATTGGCTTCCTTGCTCTCCTCTGCTCACCCCTGGCCTACCCACTTTACAATGCAGGATTACAGCATCCCACTTGTCCATCCTTACTTACCCAGCGCTGTAAGCAGTTGTTGAAGAATAGGATACATTTAGCATTTACGTATATATATTTCTTATCCTTTACACTGATTATTTTGTGTCTCACCTTTTCTCCTACCTCCAAGTTAGATCATTTTTGTTTCATACCAACGGTTACCGACTGAGGAAAACAAGAGGGGCTGCATATTTGAGAATCATCTGAGAACCTGAAGGCTTCTCAAGCTTCACCGTTTCCTGCCTAATTGATGCTGATATTTCTTTTCCAATATCTACCTCACTTGGTTTTAGAAAACTATTATTTTGCATGTTATAAATCTCAGCATAATGGAGGTCTAGAACATAGTAAGCATTCAGTAATTACCTGCATATTGAAGAGATCTGATATTTCAGTAGAAAAGTTAAAATTCTAATAACTTCGTAATTAGCTAAAAATGTGGATTGGATTCCTTGTCAAGGTAGTTTGGCTTCTTACAGTGAAGTCAAAGAAACAACAATATAGTCTTGGTAGTTGTATTAAGGCATCGTAGTGAGAAACAGGTTAACAAGTGAGGGTATTCTTTTTATAAAAGCAATGAAATAAATGTCTTCCACCAGGGGCAGAAGGCACGAGCACATTACCACTTAGAGGATAAAGTCGTTGACGCCTTTATTAATGTGAAAATGACTTGTTTAGAAATTCCTGCTGTCACATTCCTGGACACCTTGAGGACATGTAGACACACACACACACACACACACACACACACACACACACACACACACATAAATATATATGGCTTGATCATACACTCACTGTGAAACATTTTTAAACCCCAAATGTGATGGGTATGAGCTAATTTCATGAGAGATAATATTTAGGGAGCAAATTGTTTTTCTCCTACTTACTTTGAAATAATATCATAATTGTCTCTCACAGACATACCTCAACAAAAAGAGAGAGCGAGAGCAAGAGAGAGAGAGAGAGAGAGAGAGAGAGAGAGAGAGAAGGTTAATGGACTTCATGTTCCCATGGAAATTCTGGATTACATTAGAATAGTCAAAGATAAGCACCAGTGGTAAGGCATGAAACCTAGATTTCAGAGTCAGAATTGCCACATCACATCCTTTCTGAAATTAGAGCAGGGATTTCAGATTATCATTTGTTCACGTCATTTGCATTCCCTGGGCACATATCCAGTAGCAGAAGTTTCCCGAGACGCATTCTCAAGCCACACTAGAGCAGCCACCCTGAAGATAAGGCACACTAGCAAACCCAGGGACTGTATGAGTGCGTCTTCCTCTTTTAATTGGTATTTATATTTGCCCCAAGAAACAAGACTATTTTTCAGGCAGTCTGTTCAGTGAAGAAAAAACTCAAAATTTTGGCCTCACTAAGCTTTCTGCTAATCCTCGGTCATAAATAAATAGCATTGACAAAGACATTAAAGATGGAAACAATAAAAATAGTCAGGAAGGGCAGGAAAAAGATTGCCAGGATATTCTGTCTCAGTTTGCAAAAAAAGGTATTAAAATCCCAACAACACAAAAATAGCCTTGAACAATGACTTTTTTTTTAAGGGAGGGGGAAATTGCTCCCGACTTCCTAAGATGAGTGTCTTAAAGGTTTCATTGATTAGTTGATAAGTTCGCTGGTGAATGATTAGTCGATGAGGCAGAAAGGTTTGAATTAGTTACTAGAGCTCTGCCTCCCGTGAATAAAATAGGGGGAGTGTTCTCTCTCCCACCCTCTGTGACAGATGATATCTGTTTTCTCCTGTGAGTTTGAATTTAAGAGCCACTGAAGCTCAGCAACAGTATATTCTGGCTCAAATGAGCTGAAAATTGCATTCAATTTGAATTTCAAAAATGGAGGGGAAGAAGGGGGGAAAAAAACCCTAACACTCACCAAGTCTCCACACTTTTCAACTACTTCCTGCTGCTTAGCTACATTCCGCCAGGCTGAGGACCTGAAACCAGGATGCACGCAGGGAAAGAGCATCGCTGGATTCCTGCCCAGTCTGAGTTTAAAAATAAACTTTTAATAGTCAGGATCAAAGCAAACCTCACTTTTACGCACATGCATAATGCAGAATGCGACCCACCGAAGAAATAGATTTATCTTCTCCAAACTAAAAATTGGCCTGCTCTTTTTTTTTTTTTTTTTCTTATGTACTTTGGAGGTGATAAAGGTGAAGGTGTTTTCCCTGGGAAACTCTAGAAAAGCAAATTTTTTTCTAAATTAAAATTAATTCCTATTCAGCTCACTAAGACCCTCATTCCTTGTTGCTTGATTTTTCTCCCGTCACCTGCCTCACATGACAAAGCAGATGTGTTCTTGAAAAGTTGAGTGAGTGGACATTGATTTTGTTCAAATCAAATCATATTTCAAATGCTCTGAGGTGGTTATTTAAAGGAATCTGGTGATAAATTATTTTATAAAGCCAAGTTATTTATAGAGTGCAAATAAGTGTCCCTTCATGCAAAGACATAGGAAGCATGAATTTGCAGCACATTCTGGTTTCTTAAGGTAGGGCATACCTTCAGTTTACAAGAAGCACAGATTTAAGTATCACCAATAATTAAAACTAAACTGATGTTACACAAAACACAGATGATATCCCAGAATCATATAACTGAATGATTTTTGGCCAGAACTCCATTTTACGATAGTTTGAGCTAAGGGAGCAGACAGAACACCAAACTCATTTCAATCCACTCACACATGGAAACATATTCTCCCATTGCCTAAATTATTCTCAATTTGCAAATTAAGCAACTTGGGTGCCATGAAAAAGGTAATTCGACTTCTAAAGTGCCATTTTCCACATTGAAGCAGAAATCTGCTGAATGCTGTTCAGAAAATCTGACTCACTGCCGAGGGGTCAGCACCGAGCAGGACGGAGAGGCATCATCGTCAGCTAGTGTGCACGAATTTCTCGCACACCCACTCTGCACCAGACCCTGCAGCAGGTACTGGGGGTGACAAATAAATTACTGATACTGCCTCGGAAGAGCTAACTGCTTAGGGCAGTGGTTTGTCACCTTTCCTGAGTTGTAAGCCCATTTGAGGGTCAGAGGGAAGCAGGAACTATTTCCACAATAAGGACCTCTCCACATTTGGATCCTGTCAGGCAGTCATTACAACGGGGCTCTAAATTCAAGAGACGAGCCTGGGTCCAGTTGACCAACTGAGTAACGATGGTGGCCAAGATCAGCAGGATGATTTTCTTTCAAAAGTGAAGTAAAGACTTAATATCTAGGTATACTCGGGAAGAACTAGATATTCGATTGGTAAGAGACGGGATACCAAGTCCTTTTAATAAGTTCACAGAAGACAGGATTAGGAAGAGGCTTCCAACATTAAGCAAGGGACAAGACAGCAAGAAAAATAATACTTTGTTTCTTCCGCATGCCCGAAAGACAAGAATTAAGAAACAGTCTGGCTCTGACAGCTAAGTTTCATGGTCAGTATGGTGAATCAATAAAAACAAGGGCAAAACCTCTGAAAAGGAACCCCACAATCACTGTAACACACATTCAGTAGAGCCCAACTTATCAGAATATCCCATAAAATAAAACACTTTAAAAGCGTGAACAATGGTGTTTTTGCGTTTTAGAAGACAGAACAAGAAAAAACATGGGAGCCTCTTCATGTACGTTGCTAATGAGATACATGCCAGGACCGCAGTGAATCAAAGGTCTCAAGAGGCCACTTAACCCTATAATGTGTATCACCTGGCATTATGTTATATAGGTTTTTAAATGAACATTAATATCTCCTACTCTTGTAGGGGACAGCTTACCTTTCAAACTGCAACAATGTTAGCGTAGGATTTTTTCCTTACATCTTCATAATTTAATATTGTTTCATTGATGAGCCAGTAAATTGTCAGCTCTATTCATTTACGTGACGTGAGCAAGGATCCAACCCAAAAAAGGAAAAAAAAAAAAAGTGAGGTCAATTTCCTTGGCCGCTGCATTTAATAAAATCTCCCAGGCAATAGAGTTAAGCACACATTAATAGCTATGGCTTCGCACGCTCTGCCTTGAACAAGTCTTTGATTTTCCTATATATGTACTCAGGGCCATATTAATGCTCAAACGAGGTACAGTCCTCATTTCTTCAAGTTTTCTTCTTTCTCAGCTTTATCAGATTTATTAATCTTCTGCTCCTCTCTTATTTATAGTGAATGCTCTAGTTAAGGTTTCAAAGCAGTTTCCATGATAACTCCCATTTATAACTTTCAGAAAAAAATTCTATCACAGGGACCAAAGGATTTCCTACTTATTTCACATCCAGCTCAAAATATGTGACTTTCTCCAAATATGAGGGTTTTGTCTCTTATTTCTCTGATCCTCAGAAAAGAGAAAAGGGAGCAGGTTAGAGAAACACAAGTTTCCTCATTGGAAAAAGACTTCAAGTTTCCCTTTTAAAGAACTGCGCAGTGGGTTTTAGCTAGACATGCACTTCAAAATGCTGTTTTAGGTAGAATGTTTATCAGGAGAAGTTGTTAGGTGGAACCACATGAAACTATCAATATTCTACCAATCTTGATGTACAGACATGACAATTCCATGTGACCTGACTGAACACCTCTCCCATCTAAAAAAAAAAAAAAAAAAACCCTTTCATCTAGAAGAAAACTCTCCAGAGCAAAAGGTGACCCCTTGGAAACCCAGGGGAATTCTTCTGTGGACTTGCAACCCAGGGAGAGGAGAAGCAGAAGACGAGAAGGGTGTGACCAACGGACAACTGAAAGGCCTCTAACAATTTGTTGGATCCAGGATCCAGTGCAGTTCATTAAGGAAAAGATGCGGAAAACTCATTAATCAGGTGGTACACCAGGCCATCTTCTGTTATACCCCTTGAGGCACGAATGCGGTAACTGTAGACTTTGGGGAATGAACGCTTCAAAGAGATGCCTGTATTTTGATTAGAAGATTCTCAGAGGAGCGCTAAATCACTTTCACTTAAGACACCTCCACACCCACAGCTTTTGCCCTTTTCTTTACAGAATGAGGTTAAAAATAAAATGCTTGACAATGAAGCAAGTTGAAGTTTCAATTCTAGCTTCACCTCAATACCCTGGACTACAAAAAGCAACCGGAATCAAACTTGGATCATTGGCTTTAATGCTGAAGAGGACAACTTGACTACTGGGAGACAAAGGGGGTAATTTGTAAATAAAGTCTTGCAGACAATGAGAGCTGAAGATCTGCTAAGCCCAGACACCGAGGAGGTTTCCTGCGTGCACTGGAATTTGACAGGGTCCAGAATCAGGGAGGAAAGGTGCTTTGCAAATAAGAAGAACAGAAGATGTTTCCAGTATACTCAATGAATGAGAAAGAAGCAAGACGACTCCAATGTGAGAATTCAACCCTATTTATTTCCGGGGACTGCGAACACAGAAGGCCTGTTAAAATGTTGTAATTTGTTTAAGTCTAAGGAAAAATGAGGCGAGAACCCATCCAACTAACACTACAGGGTAAGAAGCCTGAGGGGAACTAACGTAGGTTGTTAGTTTTTTGTTATTGTTTTGTTTTGTTTTGTTTTTAAAGCTTACAATTCAAGAAGTGCGGGCAAACCTTGGAGACACTGCAGGTGGGTTCCAAACCGTGAAAATAAAGCAAGACTTGAAATGGAGCAAGTCGAATGAATTTTTTCGTTTCCCGGTGCATATAAAAGTTATGTTTACACTATATGTAGTCTATTAAGGGCACAATAGCATTATGTCTCAAAAACAATGTCCATGCCCTATTTTAAAAATACTTCATTGCTAAAAATGCTAACCATCATCTCAGCTTTTAGTGACACGTAATTTCTTTGTGGTAGAGGGTCTTGCCTCAATGTTGATGGCTGCTGACTGATCAGGGTGGTGGTTGCTGAAGGCTTGGGTGGCTCTGACAATTGCTTAAACTAAGACCATGAAGTCTGCCTCATCAAGTGACTCTTGCTTCGCAAACGATTTCGCTGTAGCACCTGACGCTGTTCGGTAGCATTTTACCCATAGTAGAACTTCTTTCAAAATAGGAGTCAATCCTCCCAAACCCTGCCACGCTTTATTTACCAACTAAGCTTATGTAATTTTTTAAGTCCTTTGCTGTCATTTCAACAATCTTAATAGCATCTACAGCATCTTCACCAGGAGTAGGTTCCATCTCAAGAAACCACCTTCTTTGCTCAGACACTCATCATCCATTAACGTTTTATCATGAGATTGCACAATTCAGTTATATCTACAGGCTCCACTTCTAATTCTCTTGCTATTTCTACCACATCTGTGTTTACTTCCTCCCCTGAAGTCTTGAACTCCTCAAAGTCATCCATGAAGGCTGGAATCACCTTCTTCCAAATATGTGTTAATGTTGATGTTTTGACCTTTTCCCATGAATCACACATGTTCTTAATGGCATCTAGAATGGTGAATCTGTTCCAGAAGGTTTCAATTTATTTTGCCAGATCAATCAGAGGAATCATTATCTATGGCAGCTATAGCCTTAGCAAATGTATTTCTTAAATGATAACAATTGAAAGTCAAAATTACTCCCTTGATCTATGGGCTGCAGAATGGATGTTGTGATAGCCGGCATGAAAACAACATTGATCTTGTACATCTCCATCAGAGCTCTTGGGTGACCAGGTGCATTGTCAATAAGCAGTCATATTTTGAAGTGAATCTTCTTTTCTGAGCAGGTCACAACAGTGGGCTTAAAATATTCAGTAAACCAGCCTGTAAAAAGATAGGCTGTCATCCAGGCTTTACTATTCCATTTATAGAGCAGAGGCAAACTAGACTAACATATTTTTTTTTTAATTACATTATCCCTAGTGTTTTTTTTAAATATATGAAATTTATTGTCAAATTGGTTTCCATACAACACCCAGTGCTCATCCCAAAAGATAGACTAACATAATTCTTAAGGGCCCTAGAACGTTCTGAGTGGTAAATGAACACTGGCTTCAACTTCAAGTCACCAGCTTCTTCAGCCCCTAATAGGAGAGTCAGCCTGTCCTTTGGAGCTTTGAAGCCAGGCACTGACTTCTCCTCTCCAGCTATGAAGTCCTAGATGGCATCTTCTTCCAATAGAAGGTTGTTTTGTCTACATGGAAAACCTGTTGTGGAGTGTAGCCACCTTCATGAATTATCTTTTTATTTTATTATTATTATTATTATTATTTTTTATTTTTGGAGAGAGAGAGAGAGAGAGAGAGAGAGAGCGAGCGCATGAGCAGGGCAAAGAGAGAGAATGAGAGGGAGACACAGAATAGGAAACAGGCTCCAGGCTCCAAGCTGTCAGCAAAGAACTCGAGGTGGGGATCAAATTCCCAAACCGCGAGATCATGACCTGAGCAGAAGTCGGTGCTCAAATAACTGAGCCACCCAGGCGGCCCACCACCTCCATGAATTATCTTAGTTAGATCTTCCTGATAACTTGCTGCCTCTTCTACATCAGCACCTGCTGCGTCACTTTGCCCTTTGAGGTTATAAACATAGCTTCTCTCCTTAAACCTCATGAACCAACCTCTGCTAGCTTCCTACTCTTCTTCTGCGGCTTCTTCACCTCTCTCAGCCTTCTTAGAATGGGAGACTTAGGATCTTGTTCTGGATGAGGCTTTGGCTTAAGAGAATTTATGTAGCTGGTTTCATCTTCTAGCCAGACGTCTAAAACTTTCTCTATATCAGAGCCGGTATTTCACTTCCTTATCATCCCTGTGTTTACTGGGAGTAGCACCTTTAAGTTTCTTCAGGAACTTTTCCTTTGCATTATAATCTGGCTAACGGTTTGGAGCAAGAGGCTTATTAGCTTTTGACCTATCTCAGCTTTCGACAGGCCTTCCTCACTAAGCTTGATCATTTGTAACTTTTGATGTAAAGTGAGAGATGTGTGACTCTTTCTTTTACTTGAACACTCAGAGGCCATTGTAGGCTTATTGATTGGCCTAATTTCAATTTTCTTGTGTCTCAGAGAATAGGGAGGCCCAAAGGGCGGAAAGAGAGAAGGAGAAAGACGGAGACAGAGAGGGAGAGGGAAAAAGAGGGAAAAAGAGGGAAAAAAAGGGAAAGAAGAGAGAGAGAGAGAGAGAGAGAGAGAGAAAGAGAAGGTAAATGGCCAGTGGGTGGAGCAGGAAGAACACACATATTAATTAAGTTCATTGTCTCATACGAGTACCCTGTGTCCCCCCAAAACAATTACAATAGTAACATCAAAGATCACCGATCACAGATCACCATAAAAATAGAATAATAATAAAAATTTTGAAATATTGTGAGAATTCTCCAAATGTGACATAGGGACACTAAATGAGTAAACACTTTGGGAAAATAAATGCCATTAGACTTGCTTGATGCAGGGTTGCCACAAATCTTCAATCCGTAAAGAAACACAGTATCTGCAAGTGTGATAAAGCAAAGTGCAATAAAATACGGTATGTCTTACAAAAGAAGGATTTGAAGGGTCAAAAGTCCTTCAGGTGCTGATTTCATCAGGTAAGAAGTTGCTGTCTGTGTGATGCTGCCAATGGTCATGACCAACATGGCTGTGACTTCAAGTTAACATTTAGAATCTACATCTTGCCAAAGCCCATCGCTGAAATTAATGAAAATTCAAAATAATGTGCACGTTATGATAACGGTTTTTGGAATGAGTTGTCCTTTTGATCCCACGCATAGAGCTTTATCTCTGATCAGAGGCATTCAAGTCAGGATCATGTTATTTGGGATCTCCCATACACACAGGAGGCAGCCCACATCAGGGGGGCAGTGGGATCCTGCTCTCAGAGTCTTGAGGAGGAAGAATTACTACCTTAGTTACTAAACTCCCTTTCAGTTATGCACAGGACACTTAGAAGTTCCTGCAAGGAGAGAAAAGATGGATGGATGCATCGTGCTTCAATAATCCCTAAAGAATCTGGAGTCTTCTGGGACCAAAGGTACATGAACCAGTTGTCCCACAGGCCACTGGGATCTTGTTATTTCGGAATACTCTGAAGGTGGAGGGAAGGATGAATTAGAATCTAGATCTTTGACCACTCTCCCCCAATTTCACCATCTGCATATTTTTGCTAGAAGACATCTCGGGCTCCACTTTGTATTCTGTGCCATTCAGGGATCCTGAATGAGGGAAGACAGATGGGCACTGGAAGGGTATGGGAATTTGTTACCATTACCTCAATGATCTCTTCTTACTACAAAATGCGATATAAATTTCCCCAGATTACTTCTGTTTTAAATGGTGACAACCAATCCAGGTGGAAGATTTCTTATTCAATACGGTAGATGATTTACTGAAGAACAGAAAACAAAACTGCTGTAAACCTTTAGAAGTTCAGTTATAGTATGATTGAGAAATTTTTTTGTGGTTAATCTAGAAACTCATCACTAGCTACGTAAATTTTCCTATTTGGGAAATATCCTGAAGTATAAACAACCAGTTTTAAATTTTTTTTAACGTTTCTTTATTTTTGAGACAGAGAGAGCCAGAGCATGAACGGGGGAGGGTCAGAGAGAGAGGGAGATACAGAATCTGAAACGGGCTCCAGGCTCTGAACAGTCAGCACAGAGCCTGACGCGGGGCTCAAACTCACGGACCGTGAGATCACGACCTGAGCCGAAGTCGGACGCTCAACCGACTGAGCCACCCAGGCACCCCTAAACAACCAGTTTTAAAATGTACACAGGGACAGTATTATTGTTAGACTAGGAACTGCCTCTACCCAATTACGTATTGAGATTGAACAACTTGAATTGACAAAAAAAAAAAAAATAATTGTAGTGCTAAAAACTACCAGATACACTCAAGTGGCTTTTGCATCTTATGAACCTTCTGGGGGCATTGTTGCACATAGATTACAGTGAATAGTGCTATCCCACCATGGTTGCACAGCACGGGGCTAGGGGCGGAAGCATCTGGATTCCCTTACCTATCCCAGAAGATATTTTTTAGAGCAAATCCAGAGAACTGAATTACCAGTATCCCTTCACTCAAAGTCAAAGTCACTGACCCCCAAGGCAATAGGATTTTCACCCCCCATCCTCAGCATCAGCAGCCTCTAGGGTGTTACAATCAGCTCCCTAAAGATGGGGAAAAACCCTCTCTACCTTCAGAGTGAGAAAGATCTATTCTTTGGGTCCCCACATGGCACTAAGAATGCACATTCCGATAAAAAGAGAAGCCATTTAGCACATAATGCTCCTGAAAATGGTAGCACTATGGTAGAACCCAACTATTAACAGCACTGGTATCCTTGGAGAAAACCACATTTTGAATTCCAAAACCATAGGAGTACATCTTACTGCTAGGAGTTACCTGTAATCTATTTACATGCAGATACAAAAGCCTATGTATGCATCATATATTCTCAAAAAGGATGGATAGCATTGGTTTTTAAGAGGGAGAACACAAATAGTTCCTTTAATCCTTCTGAATATAACCTTAGGAGACAGTCGGAGAGAAGATGAACAGAAGAAATTCCTCAACTCTCTATATTCCCTGCCATATGTTGTTTGTGTGGTTCTAAATAGGTTTGATTATTTGAAGCTTTTTTCCACGATTTCAATAAAGGCAATCAGAAGAGATTTTCCTAGGCAGGCATAGGATCTTCAAACGAGCTATTCATTAGTGGAAAGATTTGGAGCAAAGATGGCTTCAGCTCCCCATCCTGACCAAGCTTGCTATAATAAGAGAAAAATGGAAAAATGTAAGCAATGTGATATTTTAAAATGTCCCCTGGAAACGAGAGTAGGTCAGACACTGATACCACTTTAAGAGTAGGCAATAACCCATCAATTTAGATACAGCTGTTTCAGTGATGGATACGATGGAAAGCTTTCCCCCAGTTAAACTGAGCTCCAACTTAGAATTCCAGATTTAGATCTCCCAGTAGTTTCCACTTTATAGCTAGTCTTCCCAAATTCAATAATATCGGATACCTTAGGATGCAATTTCTGGAGGTGAAAGTTTCTGTAAGTGATGGCAAGATTTAAAAAAAAAATAAGTGGCCAGGATCCTCCACTTTAACACCTTGCCAATCATTTTCCTTCCACTCTGAAAATGGAAATGTGGAAAGTCTGGAAGGGAAAGGAAAGGGGATAAACAGCAGAAGAGAAGAAGTGATAGACTAAAAGAAAAGAAAAACAACGTGAAGAAAGAAGAAGGTTAACTGTGAGCGAGCACAGAGTCCATTCACTCAAACCCGGAATACGTTAATGAAATCGACTTCCTCTCTGGAAGACGCAAGAACATCATTGCTGGCTAGATGTTGGATATAAGCCATTCCAAAGCCTGCATTTCATCCGTAAGGAAAGGAAAGAGGGGCCCTGGAACTCAAAGTGACTTACAAAGTCATGACCAGAAGCCAGGTTCATGGTGGACCAGCCCAAGTTCCTACTGACTACCCCTGCCTTAAAGCAGGGATGGTTTTTCCAAGTTGTAGACAACCGCTAATGACTCAACAGTGAAATAAGATGGAAATCTCTTTCTCTTTCTTGGCAGGGAAACACAGGTCAGCTCACAGAATTTGAACTTGCAGGAACAGCTGGAGTTGGCAAGGCCACAGTCCAGCCGACCCAGCTTCCAGGGTAACTTGACCCTTGGAGACAGCATCCTTTGAATTTAAAAGAACAAGCTCTAAGTGTAACTGTCTGTAGTCCCAACAAACCATCTCTGGTGGGGATTATGACACAACGTTGCTAGTGATTAATCAAGAACTCTTCATTTACATCAGTCAGCTTATAATTAACAGTTCCCCCATCTTTAATAAAATATATAGAATGATATGAAACAGATGGGGGATACCAAGTGGTATTTTAGGCTTAGATAAAGCCTAAGTCCAAATCATATCATCATCCTCTACTGGTGGGTCAAGAAGGAGGCAAAGAAGCAAATGGGGGAGGGAAGAGAGGAGTACAGAGTATTCAAGAAGGGAATGGGGAGAAGGAAGGAGGTATTTGCTCAATCAGTACCTATTTTCAGAATTTCCTTCAAGCTGGCTTGGACCAAGAGCCATCAATTATTTAAAAGATGTAACATGATGCTTCCTTTGTTGAGGCAAATCTGCAAGCAGACCCCGAGAGAAAATAAAAAATGAATTAGGCAGAATGTATTAGTCTGCTTGAAGAAAACAAAGATTTAGCTACTGGGACTAACTCTGTTTTAAAAATAGTTCAGTTTTGTCTGTTAAAATCCTCAAACCTTTTTTTTCTTTCCCTCTCTCCTATTTATTTATTATTTTCTACAGTAGATCACATAAAAAGAGGAATGAATCCTTTCCTAAACTTTCTTTTCAGATTCAGCTTGATGTATTGTCTTCATTTAAATTACAAAGACACTAATCTGAAACACTGTTTACCAAGTAGCATTTTAAATGAAAGATACAAGAAATTGCATCACCCAATTTTTAAAATGACTTTAGACTCCGAACCTCATAAAAAACGGCCGACAGTGTTCTCTGTCTTTGCTGCTATATTTCAGTCCAGTGAATGAAATTCAATTAGTGAGCTTTGTACTTAGGACATTATGATTCTGATGGTTGGTCTGATCAAAACTGGTGTGCCAAGCCCTGGTTCTGTTTTTTTTTTGGCAGACCACAGCTAAGGAAAAAAAGAAACAAAAAACAACAGGGCAGGTTGGCATGAAGAAAGTTAGTTTTCAGAGCAACTGACTTTTCACCATCATTAAAATATATGGGAGGAGGAGAGTTGTTCCCCAGAACATTGCATTATTTACTAGGTGAATGGATTAACTTTTTGAGAAACCTCAGTACTTGAGTCTGTCATTACCAGTTTCAGTACTTTCCAAAAATAGCAACCTGCCTCAAACAAACCAGTAACGGACTATAACCAATGCATTACAGATTTAATTCATTTTTAGGTTTTGATCTGCCTCACCTTGTGTTCCAAACAGAAAGTACAGACTGGAATCTTGCTTTGGTCAATTCGGAGGGTTACAAAGGGCATCAGCGACAAGCACCTAATACGAAACCCTGAGCCTCTGCCGTGTAGACTCAGACCACACCATTAGCTCAAGAGGTGCTATGTCTTTAACACTTGAAAACAAAACCAAGCACAGTAAAACCACAGGGCCGAAGCCTAGTACATCACAGGCCGTGGTTCCCCATGGGGACCACTGCACTTTGATTCAAGAGTGCCACACCTGCATGGATCAAGCAGAATGGTAAAAATGAGTCAAACTGATCCTTGCATGGCCTGATTCTTTGCAAAAAAGGTAGACAAGGAATCGTGAAGATTTTAGAAGACTATACAGCCATTGGTCTATTAATAACAATTAATTCACCAATTGAGATCTGAGGATCCATTCGAATTTGAGTTGTTGTTTTTAAACATAGACTAGCTCACATCACTTCTTTGCTTCTCTCACAGAGACTGATACCACCATCCAACTCACTGTACAGACAGAAACAAAGGAATCATCCTTGGCATCTCCTTGCTTTCATCACCATTATCCATTCCATCTCCAAATCCTTCCCTCTTTCGGGAAAACATTTACGGGAACGATCATATGAAATTCCAGAAGTGGCATCCTACTTCTTGGTACACTCCTCGGAAATTTGCTCTAAAAGCTTTAAATTTTGCCTGAGAGTGACCCAGGATTCAGTACAGATGGGCAGCCTTGACATATTGTGACCTTGGAGCTATTTTTCTCCGACGCAAAAACCATACACCCCAATCTGTTGTTGATATCAACACATCACGTTGACCGTTTTAAATTAAAAAAAAATTTTTTTGGAAGTGTTTATTTTAATTCAGTTAGTCAATATAGTGTTGTATTAGTTTCAGGTGTACAATATAGTGTGATTCAACAGTTCCACATATCACCCAGACAGTAATGGTTTTTTAAATGATAAAGAGTTCTGGGCACCTGGGTGCCTCGGTCCGTTGGATGTCTGACTCTTGATTTCGGCTCAGGTCATGATCCCAGGGTGGTGAGATCAAGCCCCAAGCCAGTCTCTGTGCTCAGCATGGAATCCGCTTGGGATTCTCTCGCTCTCTCCCTCTGCCCCTCTCCCCTGCTTGCACGTGTGCATGCGCTCTCTCTCTCTCAAATAAATAAATAAATAAATAAATAAATAAATAAATAAATAAATTCTAAAGAGATAAAGAATACATTCTGAAGTGAATCTTCCTTGGGTCGGATACAAAAGGGAAAAGGCACATTGACTACCTGCTCACAAATGGGCCGCGTCAGATGTGTCTCCTCAGAATTGATTCGCAAAATGTAGTGCTAGAGCGGCTTGTTCTAGCCTGTGAGAACTGACTCTGTGTATCTCTTCCCAGATCTACGCTGAGTGACTTCATGTTGGTAGCTTAAAATCAGCCATCGTGGAGGTATCTGCACCATGGACATCAGCAGACATTACAAATCAGGTGGGGTTTTTTCACCCTCCAGAGAGACGGATGACCCCATCACTGACAAGGACTTTAATTTGTTTCCTTCTTACCAAATGAAAAATACTAGAGAGTGTGCTGTATCAGCACCCATCTTTTCCTCCCCGTTTCCTCTTATGGTGGAGACCAGTCAGCAGTTCACTAAACTCATCTTCTCTTGTTCCTGCCACATGGTGAGACTACATTCCCCAGCCGCCCCGGCAGTTAGGTGAGGTCATGTGACTGAGCCTTCCTCCATGCAAACCGAGCTGAAGTGACAGAAGCTTCCCTCCAGGTGGTCCATAAAACCCTCCCCCACACAATATTCTGTAGCATTTCCCTTTTCACAGGCTTTTGCAGATGATGTGAGCAACCTTGGATGCCATTTATTAAAATCAGAGAGCAACAGGACAGAAGGAGTTCAGCCTTCAAGTCACCACGTGAAAGAGACTCACCCCAATTAGGAACACCCACTGTGGATTTTAGGGGCTGATGTTTAAACCATTTAATATTTGGTGGTTTGTTTGACACACCGATCACCAATGCCATAACTAAACACTCCGTCTCTTCTTTCAACTGCTGTTTTTTCTCCTTCCAGCTGACACAATAAATCGGGGGATGAAGTCTGGTCAAGATTGAAAAGACAGAAATGGGAGACATGCTATGTTACTGATTTCTCACTTAGAGTTTTTATGTCACTTGACAGTTTTTGGTTCTCTGTGTTGTTCCTTTCAACTGTCATCAGCTAGAACGCTGTTATTCCATATGCTTGTGGTACCGTGGGCAGCTTATTCTTTTGTACTGTAGTGATGTCACCTAAATGAAATGTTGCAATTTAGAATCATTTCCATGCTAGAAATAGATGAAGAATTCAATCCATAGGCCCTACAATTTGTCAAGAAAATTATAAAGACAGTATTGATATTATACAATTAAAATGAGAGCTCTTCACATATTTAATTTCCCCCTGACCTGACTTTCTTCAGTCATTATGGGCAAAAAGTATGAATTCATTATTTGCAAATAGCCTGGATTGCTTAATATATTCTAGAAGGAACTAAGACACCCCCTTGAGTGCACCTGCACATACATACATTCCAGCACATAGATTTTTCCGGCAAGGGCAAAAATAATAATGAAGGTAAAGATAAGCAACTATTCCAAGTTGTTGACCATGTAGCCTCAGTATAGTGGCATTTTAAATGTATTTTTAGTGTATATACTTAGTGTATATATCAACACTCATGATATGAAGAAAGGGAGGGAGTGAAGTAGGGAAATAAAAAGATGGTTTAATCTCTCCGTATTATTTACTACATAAAGCTTCACATGTTTTCCTCCCTATAAACTTGTATAAGGAGTCTATTTGGGGGTGTTTGGGATTGTTGTGTTTTTAAAAATTTAACAATCATAGCTCTGAAGCTTAATCACTTGTATGTGTTACAAGACCAGATGGTTCAAGTGGGTGTTTGTTTACAAGCTCTTTGCATAAGGTTTTTAGCTGTTGTTTAGACCAAAGCTGAATATTTCAACGAACAAAGGAGGCAATGAGGAATTAATGAAAAAACGCTGGATTCATAGGTCCCTGGGCTGCTAGCCTTCACTCTGCCATCACTTTGTGCACTTTTACAAGGATGTATTTAGGGCCCAAGAAACAATAACATATGCTTAATGTGCTTTGAGTTCTTTATGGAACTCTGACAGATTTGGGGGGAGAAAGGTGTCTACCATGAACGCAACGCTGTTCTGGAAGCTGTCGGTGAACCAGCTAGAAAAGAACCAGAGCACCCTGCCTTCCCAATGCCTTCGCCATCTCGGAGCTCTAGATTTTAATGTTTTCTGTTTCTCCTGGCTTCTTGAACTGTGCTATTTTGCCCAGCCACATGGACCTCCTGCTCCTTCCTTCTGAATGTGGATGAAAAAAAGAGAAAGCAAACTTTCTTAGGGACTCCTCTATTCTTGGTTTCCTGTCCATCCACCACACAGCCACTATCTGCACCCAAGTAAAGGATGCACATTTATTTACTGCAAAGCAAGCCAAATAACACCGAAGGTTCCTTAAGGGAGAATGAAAGTTTTCATCGAAGCACACACTTTTATGGCTTTGTAAAGATGAGTGTGTATTTCTTGGTTTTCTGGATGAGGAAATCCCCTGCTCCTGGCTCACCACCTACTCTGGCACTTCCCTTCTTTCAATGGAAAGAAGGCAGGCAATGCTCGCTTCACTTCATTTTTAATAAGATTAATGATGATAAGCCAAGTTGGCACATCTAGTATTAATATCTTACATCATAAGCTATCATTTATGGGCTACCCAAACCAGTATCATTCTTGTCACCATCCAATCAGCTCCAAAAAATAAGAGATTTGAGGTGAAAAAGGCAGTATGTGAATATCTTAGCATCTCAATGAGCTTGCCTCTATCATATTCTATAACAAACTAGCAAGAAATTACAAGCTAACAAAAATGTGTTTGATTACTATCATTTCATGAATGTAATTCACCTCTTTTATGAGTTTTGGGGTAAAAAAAATTACTTTTTCATAATTCCTTTGGATTACCTCAGCAAAATGTGGTATCATTTGACCACGTCTTTAGGATAAGGGATATGCTCCATTTATTGTTAATTCTACAGGGAGCCACGTGGTTTCTAGCCCACAGCTGGCGCGCCATAAAAGTATGGTGAATACGTGAAGGAATGAATTACTAGATAGGAGTATTCTCTTCCAACTCTAATGAACCCAAAGCTGAATTTAGCACATGCCATTAGCCTTCCCAAAGTGAAGTTAAAGCACCTAGACATACTAGCATATTCACGATTTACGTGACTGTTTGCCCCCTGAAGGCAACTTTTCAAGAAAGAGTGGTTCCACTGCTTATAGCCTTTAACAAAGGAGAGTTATCTGGTGAAATTCAAACAGACTTGATATACTGACTTGATTGTCAACAAAAGAAATCACACTTAGAACATATGCTTGTCCATGGACAACATGGCCACCACAGAGTAGTTGTTATGGATTGAATGTTTGTGCCCTCCCCAGATTCTTAGGTTGAATCATAATGCGCAACATTATGGCAGTTTGGAAGTGGGGGCTTTGGGAGGTGATTTGTCACGAGGGTTAACCCATCCTGGTGGGCTTGGGTCCCTTCCAAGACAGGCGCAAGAGAGACCACTTGTCCCTCCTGCTCTGTGCGGTTATAGCAAAAAGAAAGCTTATCTAGGAAAGAGACATCACCAGACATCCACTCTACTGGCAACATGACCTTGGAATCCCCACCCTCCAAAGCTGTGAGAAATCAGTTTCTGTTATGTATAAGCTACCCACTTTATGGTATTTTGTTATAGCCACCCAAATGCTGCTTGTTAAACAAGTTAAAACTTGTTCCACGAAAGACTAAATGACAACCAGCTTCATATCAAGATAAAGACCCAGCGTGAATGTAGGTTACACCAAACTTGATGCCTGATTTGCTAACTACCCTTCCATTATTGTGAACAATGACTATTTGTACGTGTGACATAAAATTAGTGGTCACGTGAAACAAGAAAGTGTAAAATCAAGATGTGATTTCCTCTAAGCATATCCCTCTAACAAACACGGGGAAAGTCTCACGAGGTCTTGGCACACATAGATCTCCTTATCTGCAGACCCAAGGAGAGTAGCAACACCAGCAGTAGCCATGAAATATCACTCGTAGTCACTATTTATGTTTTATATACTGTCAGCAGCATGGTCATTTAGCATCAGACACCGTTACCCAGGCACTTAGATGATGCAGCAAGTGTCAATACTGATGTTACTATTTATAGCCCAATAAACTACACTTTGAACAATATTAGTAATGTTAAGCTTAGGCAGCACTCCTAGTATTAATGCCTTAATACAGATATATTGCTATAAGCATAGTTTACAGCACGGAACATAAACACAAATCCAGTGATAATAATAAATCACTTTCTTGACTGCTTAAAAACATACTGCCAAAATGGGCTTTATGCATTACACAATGGAGCAGAAGGCAGCGATATATATTTAAATTTTCCATTTTTAAGCTGTCACTCAAAAACTTTTCATACTTTTTTTAGCTATTGATCTTACTGGCTTGTGATAAGACTTCAACTGCTTGGTTGGGCTGTTTTTAGCTTCTGCTTCTTATTAAAAGAGCTAAATCAGGAATCATAAAATGCTACTAATTTAGTATTTTTCAATAGAAATGAAAGATAAAAACAGCACCAAAATAGTGTAACTCTCATCTTGTATTGCCCTAGAATCCCACATTTAATTACCATGGGGGGTGGTGTAATAATGGGTATAATGAAGCCATGTATCACTCACTATATTTTCCAGGTAGTATGTACGTGTGTGTGTGTGTGTGTGTGTGTGTGTGTGTATACACCTAGGAATAAAAGCTTATATTAAACATGCTAAATTATTATAGGTTTTTCTGAAACTTTCCATTAAATACTTTGTACAGAAATATATGTGTGTGTGTATATATCTATACACACACACACATACACACACATAATTGTTCTGCATGTGTATATATAGAGAGAGAGATTCCACAATTTTATTTTTCCTCTCTTTTTCTTTCACTTGCAAAGAAACATCCATCCTCAATGTTTTGGCCACTCTTCACCTTACAATATTGCATTACATTCTGCATCAAAGCAATCAAAATATCAGCAACAAAACAGCTAGGGCAATTGAGTAATTATCTGCTCAACCAACTCATGCACCCCCTCCCACACGCACACACTACTTGGGCTTTGAGTGGCAAATTATATACCACAATCAGAAAGTTTCGAGATGCTGGCTTTGGACTCCGAACCTTGTTCTCTCAAACCCGTGTTTGCTTTCACATCAGACTTTCTGTGAGCTCTTCAGCAAATTGTGATTTGTTTGTCCCCTCAGTGCTGGCCCCAAGGTTCAAGACTCAGTGGGGAAGAGACAGTGGCCCTCGTAGCTAATTGCCCATATTGCACAAAAGGCTGCACGGAAAGGGGGAAGCCACAGCCTCCAAAGCCGGGATCCATCATAAACTTTGCCATGATGAATGAGTTGTGTGGTCATGGTCGGGGATCTGCGTGCAGTCCTGAATCTTCCCCGCTCAGGTCAAAGCCCTGGGTTTGTTCTTACTCCCCATGGTGCCTTCCTCTGATGTCCTCGCCAGAAAGGGTGGTGGTAACAACCATCGCACAACCACGCAATTTATTCTCAGCAGCAACCACAGCTGGAATTTTGGTTAAGTGTCATTATACCACCTTCTGAGAGGATCCTGAGAGCTGTGTGAAATAGCAAAATTGGTTTAAAAGGGAAGATTTCTTTTAGTGTATCTAAAAATATCATTCTTCTACAAATACTTCTTGTTTGCTCAACAACGCCTGTTGTCGATCATTTTCAACTTCCCGCAGCGTTTCAAACGGAGCCCCAGATCTTTCCCAGCGCTGCTTCGGTGCCAGGCTATCAGCACGTGGACACCACCAAGAGCCATCAATTTTGCACAGAGCTCACCGTTTCATTTCTGCACCCCTCATTTCCACCGATGCTACGCCTTCTCTGAACACTGCCTTGCAATCACACTGGGCCGCTTGGGTCTGTGTACAATCTGCATATGTATATGTATGTGGGAGTGTGCACACCCAACCAGAGAGGCGCATTTCCATTTCTCCTCCACATAAATATAGTGATGAATTGGCCGCTTAGAGCTTTTCTGACAGCAAGGCGAAATGGTAGCTACAGTGACCAGGGATGTCCTGGTTCCTCCTTGCAGAAAGGTATTCAGCGCACGTAATAATTATCCATCCATCTCGTTCACACTAAAGGCATGGCAATGTAATTTTAGCCTTATAATCAAGACCATATGACAAAAACCAAGGCCATTAGGGACCAATTTCGAGTATTCTCTGCAAGACAATGATTTTCCAACTGCACTTACATATGCTGAATAGTTACCTCTGCACGACCGCACCTGCTCTCATTTATGTAACCCCTCTGTTTTCCAAAGCCTCTCTTAGTAATGCGACAGAGTGAAGTTTGAAAGGCTTGCTGGCTTTTTTTTCCCCCTTCATTATTTTTTTTTCATTTCCCAAAGCATAGTAGGAAAATGCTGAGGGTTAAATTTCTGCTCGTGCCTATGCCCATATTTGAGAATTTGCTTTGCTCTCTCTTTCTTCTTTCCTTTCCCCTCTGCCCTGGCTCCCTCATCCTCCCTCTCGGCCCTGCTCGCTTTCCTTTGAACTGAAGCATGACCTTCCAGGCCCATAATAACTTTACATGTACTTTTGACCTCTGTACACCTCAGGTTCAGTGACATAATAATGTTGACTCTGAAAGGATGTGATGTCATCATAAATCAAAGAGCTGTATGAGCAAAGGCTCATAGAAGGAATGTCGAATTTATTTTAAAATAATATAAAATGTAGTTCAAATGTTCTTTCAAGTCTCATTTTAAAATGTTTAGAGAGAGAAATGAGTTCACCTCCTTTTTACAGTTGCAAATAGAAAAAACAATAATATGGTCCATCATTAATGATGGACAAATTTGGGGGGGTAGTGGGGAAAAATCCTATGACCATGAAGAGGGAAAACACTGAAAAGCTTATGCAAAATGAATAACATCCCTGACACTACATTTCACTGCCGTTACTTTGGATTCTTTACAGACCCCATGCTCAACCCTATGTTCTAATCACTAAAGGGAAGAGAAATTATCTCTAAACATCAATTAATTGTCATCTTGGTTCTTTAGCTTATGAGTAACGTGGCATCATAATATCTCCTCTGTGGACATTCTTCTAAAATGATGAGATAATGAACTTGTTAATATGTGAGTTCCATCACTATTTATTTTTACATTGCAAGATGCATGGATTCAAAAAAATGCCATAAGTAATAACTCAGTATATTAACATTATTTGAAGAATACAGATCCTCTTGATGGAAGAAGTAATCACACATGGCAGGTGGCCATTTTCAGGAAAGTTCTGTGGAGACACTCAACAAGACATCTCTAGCCCTGCACTAAAGTCATCAAAACCAAGCTCAACTGTTTCATTCTTTGCATGGAAATATCATTGTTATTCCTATTTCTTGCTGCTTAATTTAACATGATGAATCTTGGCCTATTCTAAGAAAAAAAGAGCAGAATGTAGTATGCATTTATCAACATAATTCACTTACAAGTTCTTAATTACTTGATCAAGGCATATATAAATATAAATATATATAAATAGGGGACCTATAATACAGAGTCAATGATCATGACCTGAGCGTTCCACGAGTTGAACGATATTCTGATTACCTAATCAGGTTCTGAACGTCTATGCAATGCCTGCCTCAGAACATCAAAGATGTCATATATAAACGGATACGGTTCGTGTTAATATGTGTGCGGTTTCCTCAAATAAGGTACTTGCCAGCTGACAGGCAGAGGAGAAAGTTATGACATCTCAGTAGTGATCTTGCCTGAGCATGTGTGAACTTAGCTGTTCATCTGATTGTCACCTCATTGGAATTATTTGCATTGGCAACAACATATGGAGTTGGCTTTATCTTAAATCTGAATCTCCTAAAATGTCTTCAAGAAATATTGCCCTGTGGTGCTGCACTGGAAATAAAGCCATTGCACACAAAGAAGCCAGCTCATCCCATACTTGACAATACAGTTACGGACAACAGCAATGGCCAAGTCTTTCAGAGGGGATCATAAAATTTTGGAAGCTAACAGAAGTTGGTGGGAACAATTCCTGTGTCACTCATGTGCCACTCATCTATCTGTCAAAAGCTTTCAATCAAGTCATAAACAAGACCAAAAATTTATTTACATAAGAAAAAAACCCAACAAAATAAAGAAAAACAACAAAACCCTCGTATTCTACAATCTTAAAATTATACTTTTAATCCTAAAGGTGGTAAAGCTTTCAAGATTATAAGGACGGATTATGAAAAGCACCATATCACTGTGATGCCAGAAGTATTTAGCAATGGATAAAATCGATGTCAAAGAAGCTAGAAGTGGAAAAATCTCAACTAGATTCTTACCCTTCTTTGCCGGACTTCGGGGATACCACTTTCTTTTTGCTCTCTTCCCCACCGGTTACTTCTTCCCAGCCTCCTCTGTTGATTATTCCCCACTTTTCCATCCTGTAATTCTTAAAGAGGCTAAGCCTGTGGACCTCTCTTTCTTTATCTTCTACACTCATTCCCTATGTGGTCACAGCTAGACTCCACAGTTTTGAATAACATATACATGCTGACAAATCCCGAATTTATTTATTTATTTATTTCTCAATCCCACATTTATGATTTCACCAAGACATCTCCTCCGAACTCCAGACTCATTTCTCCATCTTCCAACTCAGGAGAATTCATTTGGATGTCTATTCCGCATCCTGAAATTAAGCTTTTCAAAATGACTCCTGATTAACAGTACTGCTCAAGTAAATCTACACTTCCACAATAGTTTTCATCTTCTGGTTGTTCAGACCAAAAACTTGAGAAACATCCTTGTCTCTTTCTTTCTCTCACCTCACTCATCACAATCCATATAGTTCTTCCTTTAAATCATATCTAGAACCTGATGACCTCTCCCAGTCTCATCCTTACCACCTGATCATGCATGCCATCACCTCCCTCCTATGCCATTACAACGACATCCTAACCGGTCTCCCTATTTCTTTATTGGCCCTCTTCAAATTATTCTCTTTGGAGGAGCCAGATTGATACTATCTCCTTTTTTTAAAACTAAAGTATTAACTTACTAATTAATTAGTGCCTACAATAAAAATACAGATATTAAGAGTACAAACTGATGAGTTTTGACAAGCATATACATCCTTAAAATCACCTCAATCAAGTTATAGAACATTTCTATCACTCCATAACATTTTCCTCATGTCCCTCTCCAGCCAATTATCTCCCACACAAAGGCAACTAATGTTCTAATTTCCATGATCAAAGCTTAGTTTTCCCTGTTTCTGAAGTTCACATGAATGGAACATATATTATGTACATTTTTGTGCCTGGTTTCCTTTTGTATAGCATAATATCTATGAGACTCACCTATGTTATTCAGTGTACTAGTAGTCTATACCATTTTACTGATGAGTAGTATTCCATTATATAAATATGCCATAATTTATTCATTTTTTGTTGATGGGCATTTGGAATTGTTTCCAATTTTTAGCTGTTAATGAACAAAAATACTATGAGGATTCTGTGCAAGACTTTTTCTGTTTTCACTGTTCTTGGGTAAATACCTGAGTGTAGGCTTGCTGGGTCATAGAGTAGATATTTTTAATTTCGTAGAAACTACCCGTTTTCCAAGGTGGTTGTTCTATTTTGTGCATCCACCAGCAGTGAAGGAAAGCTCTGATTGCTTTACATACAAGCATTTGGTTGTTGTTAGCAGGATATTGTTTGCTTGCTTTAATTTTTGCCATTCTAGTGGATATGAAATGGTATCTCATTGTGGGTATAATTTACCTTTCTCTGGCAACTAATGATTGTGAACACATTTTATGTGCTTGTTAACCATTTGTCTATCTTTTGATGTGTCTTTTCAAGTCTTCTGCTCATTTTTAAAGAGTGACTTGTTTAAAACACATACGCTTTTGAAACTCCTCCGCTCAGAGCAGTCCAAGTGAGCCTGTCAGCTCACTTAGTAAAAGCCATCATCTTTACAACATCCACGAAGAGGCACCACGACTGCCACCAAGGAACTCCACGATCTCATCTCAACCACTGCTCCTTCTGCTCAAGCCGCTGCAGCCTTTGTCCTCAACAACCAAGCAGGAGCCATTCCAGAACTTCCTCACTGCTGCCTCTCTAGGAACTTTCCCATTCAGTGTTTCCACTTGCCTGTTTAGTGCCTTTTGGAATAGTCTGCATGAAACAGCAACCACATCTTCAGCATTCTCTATCCCCTTTACCAGTTCCAGTTTTTCCAGACTATTTAGCATTAAGATTTGATTGTTTTCAAACTTCTTCAAACTTACTTTGCTCCTTCCCTTCTTCCTTCCCCCCTCTCTTCTCTCTCTCTCTTTCTCTCTCTTTCTACTGTCTATTGTTTACTCCTTCCCTTCTTCCTTCCCCCCTCCCTTCTCTCTCTCTCTCTCTCTCTCTCTCTCTCTCTCTCTCTCTCTATTGTCTACTGTTTATCTCCCTCTACTAAAAATGTTAGCTCTGTGAGAACAGGAAATCTGTGTTTGCTGCTATATCCCCATTCATTCCACAAATATTTTGTTTCTTACCATTACTCCCAGATCCTACAACAAATTTTTAACTGTCTAAAATACTTTTTTTTAAAGATTGCATACCTGGACTGTCTGTAAACTTAAACACATGAATTCTAGTGTTCCACTATACAGTATTTCTCTTTAAAATGTGCAAATACATCTATTTAAAAGGAAAAAATCCCTTACAACTCTGCTTCCAAAAACAAAGCTAAAACCCATGACATGTTTTTTTTTGTTGTTTGAAATGAAACTAAGTAAACATACTAACCAAAATTTCTAGAACAAAGTGAAAGATTATATATATTTATACACACACATGTATAGAGATTCTATTAAAAAATAATAATCTAGATAAATAAACGAATTTTCCTGAGTGCTTACCATATACTGGGAACTATTAATCCTCACAAGAATCCCATAAGAGACTATTCCCTCTTTCCAGATTAGGGAATGGAGGCTTAGAGTGCTTAAGGAACTTATTACATTTATAAAGCTAGTCAGTCCCAGAGCCAAGATTTAAACTGTAGAATAGTGTAATGGTTTGCCTGGGTTTTATAGATACATACACGTGTGTGTAAAACTTTAATTTGAATTAGAAATAAAACATTAAAGAAAGAAGTCTAGAAAATAAAAACATAAAACATAACAATTGTAATCCCTTGGAGGTTTTAAAATGTAATATTCATATGCTTTTACGAAATTATCATAATATACAAATGTTTATAGTTTTTAAATTTTGCTTTTATAATAGTTAATATGAAAAGAATTTGTGCATCACGTATGTAAATTATGAGACATAACAATCCAATGAGCTCTCATGAACCTACGATCCAGCTTGAGTAAAGAGCGTGGTCAGACCCGTGACAGCTGTCCATGGACCTCTCTTCACCACATCCAAATCCATTCCTCACCAGAAGACACTATCTTGAATTCTGTATGTATCATTCCTTTGGGTTTTTTTAGAACGCTTACTACAAGACCATGCCCCTAAGTAATGTCTTGTTTGGACTTATTCCTATGTGATTTTTCTTGTTTTTTTTTTTAAGTTTATTTTTTGTAGAGAAAGAGACAGCACACGCGAGCAGGAGAGGAGCAGAGAGAGAGAGAGAGGGAAAGAGAATCCCAAGCAGACTCTGCACTGTCAGCTTGGAGCCCGATGTGAGGCTCTAACTCACAAACCGTGAGATCATGACCTGAGCCAAAATCAAGAGTCAGATGCTCAACTAACAGCCACCCAGGCACCCCACCCCTGTGATCTTTCAAGATGGTATCATGCTGCCTGTAGTCCTTTCTGGTTGTTTTTTGTTTCCTCATTAAATGTTATGCTTCTAAGATACATCTACATTGATGCAGAGCTGTGGTTCATTGATTTCACTGCTCTACTGTATTCCACTTTATGAACATACCAAAGTTATTTGTCCAGCCTTCTGTTGACTTCTATAGACATAAGGACATATTGTAAAACTACTGTGAGACAATACATTATTTACACAAGGATAGACAAACTCATCAATGGAAATAAACAGCTTAGAAACAGGATCACACCAGATGGTAAAACTTGGTATCTAACAAAAGTAAGTTACAGATCTGTGTGGAAAGGATGACTTATTCAGAAATGCAATTGATAATTGATTATCATTTAAAGAAATCCTACCTTATACTCTACACAGCAGCAAATTCCAAATGGATTAAAAACTGTGAAAAGCAAAGCTCTAAAACTTGAAGAAGACAATACAAGAGAATATCTTTATGACCTTCAGTTAGGAAGAAGAACATTATTTTTTGATAACAGAGACAGTGCCAATCATAAAAGAAAGGATTGGTAAATTCTATCCAACTAAATGTAAGAAAATCTTTTCATCAAAGGATACTATAAAGAAAATAAACGGAGGGACACCTGGGTGGCTCAGATGGCTGAGCATCTGACTTTGGCTCCGGTCATGATCTCGCAGTTCACAAGTTCAAGCCCCACGTTGGGCTCACTGCTGTCAGCACAGAGCCCACTTCACATTCTGTCTCCCTCTCGCTCTGCCCCTTCCACGCTTGTGTTTCCTCTCTCTCAAAAATAAATAAACATTTAAAAAAGAAAAGAAACAGAGAAGCTACAATATCTTAGATGGTGCTTACAACACACACAATCTATTTCTAATTAAGGATTTCTTTTTTAAGTCTAGTCCCATCTTCCCTGAAATAGTCACTAGTTGAGAATCCTACTCTTACTGTTT